>NW_004955408.1:6442292-6456149 GCF_000276665.1 Chinchilla lanigera | reverse complement strand
GGATGGATGGATGGATGGATGGATGGATGGATGGATGGGTGGGATAGATGGATGGATGGATGGATGGATGGATGGATGGATGGATGGATGGATGGGTGGGATAGATGGATGGATGGATGGATGGATGGATGGATGGATGGATGGATGGATGGATGTGAAAATGGTATGAGCCTATCTTAGGTCTGCCCAAGCTTCAGAATAAACATCACCTGTGAGTATATTTTCAAACCAAGAATCAGCAGCTCTATTCTTGGTTGTATTATATCACCTTGCCTGTTTTGCTCTGTAAAATGGAATTAGCACGTAGTACCATGAAGCTGAATAAGAAAACCAGTATGTCATAAATTCACAGTAGTCAAGATGTGGAATCTACCTAGATGGCCACTGACAGATGAATGGGTGTATATACACAGTGGAGTATTATTCAACCACAAAAAAGAATGAAATTATGTTATTTGCAAGAAAATTGGTACACCAAACGGTCATCATGTTAAGAGTAATAAGTCAGACTCAAAAAGACAAGTTTCACACTAAATCTACTGGAAGAGAAAGTAGGTAGGAATCTTGAAGACAGGGATAGGCAGAGAGTTCATGAACAAAAACTAAACTGCATGGAAAGTATTTCAAAGAATCAACAACTGGGGTCTCATCTTTTTTTAAGAAAATAAAAAACAATAAAAATGATACAGAATTTCAAAACAAGATGATACAAAACTAACAATTGTTGTTATATTGCATATTGTTATCTTCAAAGTACGTGTTCGGATTACCAGATATAGGCATGCAAAATTGATTTAAAAAATTAACTGTTCCTTTCAATAAATCAAAGAAATTAGTAGTACATTTATCTTAGCTATTTTGTGTATATATATTTTTCCCTTCCTTCTTTCTTTCTTTTCTCCTTTCCCCCATCCCTGTTATTCTTTCCTTTTGAGCAGTTTCTCTCCCTTTCTCAATATCTATTGTACCTTTTTCCCCACAGCCTCTCCAGCATTTGTTATTGTTTGATTTCTTGATGATAGCCATTCTTTCTGGGATGAAATGGAATCTCAGTGTTGTTTTAATTTGCACTTCTTGAGTGACCACTGATGTTGAACATTTTTTCACATATTTAGTTGCCATTTGCATTTCTACTCATCTGAAAAGTGTGTGTTCACCTCAGATGCCCGTTTTTGGATTGGGTCCTTAAATTTGGAGGGCACTGATTTTTTTCAATTCATTATATGTTCTAGATTAAGGCCCCTTATCTGAGGAACAGGAGACTAAAATTTTTTCCCGTTCTGTGGGTTTTCTTTTCACTCTGTTGTGATTTCTTTTGATGCGAAAAAAACTTTTTAATAAGGTGAGATCCTGGAAGGGGAAATAGCTGGGTTAAGTGGGACCTCTAATCATAGTTTTCTGAGAAATATCCACACTGATTTCCACAGTGGTTGCACCAGTCTACATTCTCACCAACAATGGAGAAGTGTTCTGTTGTCCCCACAGTCCCTCCAGCATTTGTTATTGGTTGATTTCTTGATGATAGCCATTCTTTCTCAGATGAGATGGAATCTCAGTGTTGTTTTAATTTGCATGTTTCAAATGACCAATGATGTTGAACATTTTTGCATATATTTATTTGTCATTTGTATTTCTTCATCTGAGAAGTGTGTAAGAAATCATCATACAACAGTGATATATATGCACCCATATTTATAGCAGTACAATTTGTCATAGCTAAATCTTGGAAACAACCCAATGTCCATGAACTAAGAAATG
Source organism: Chinchilla lanigera (assembly GCF_000276665.1). Classification (NCBI taxonomy): domain Eukaryota; kingdom Metazoa; phylum Chordata; class Mammalia; order Rodentia; family Chinchillidae; genus Chinchilla; species Chinchilla lanigera. Next base: position 6,454,391 of record NW_004955408.1, on the reverse strand, counting down.
GATATGAAAGATGTGGTATTTTTATACAATGGAGTACTGCTCAGCTTTAAAGAAGGATAAACTCAAGACTTTTATAGGTAAATGGAGACAACTTGAGACCATACTCATAAGTGAAATAAATCAGACTCAAATGTGTAAACTCAAATTGTCTCCCTAGTGTAAGAAACTGAAAAAGTAAATAAGACCAAAAATGTACAATAGATATTGTGAAAGGGAAAGAATCTACTCAAAAGGAAACAACAACTGGGGTGGGGGAAAGGAAAAAACAAGGGAGGGAAAAGAAAAAAAAAATAAAGCACACAAGATAGCTAAGATAATTTTACTACTAATTCATATTAGTTCATTGAAAAAATGCTTTGTGCTCACACTGCTTGATCAATTTTTCATGCCTATATCTTGTAATCTGAGGAACTACTTTGAAGATAACAAGACACATTATATAAACCATTACTAATCTCCTATTATGTTGTTTTGAAACTCTTTATTGCTTTTATTGTTTTTTTCTCTTTAGAAAAAAAGTTTCACATGTTTTTCTGAATTTTTAAAATCTAAGAAAGAGGGCATGAAAGTAGAAGGGAAACGATTACTAGGCAAGAAGAAAGGAATAGGGAAGGGAGTGAGAGGGTAACAGCAGATGATATAATCAAGAATATTATATGCATGTGTGAAAATACCACTCTGAAATCCCATGCTGTGTGAAATTAATAGGCACTAGTAAAAAAAATACATAAAAAGGAAAATTAGTGGGCCACAATGGAAAATTCCAGAGAGAAAACAAAAGCACTATAACATAGATCAGATATTACAATTTATTGTGTATACGTACAAGGAGTCCCCAGCCGATTACAGTCTTCAACAAACTTGGGCTGAAACACAAATAAGAAGGACTTTCTAACCTTTACTTTTTAATGAAAAAAGTACTGAGGAAAGATGATGAATGTTAGGGCGATCACAGCAGAAGATATATCACCTTCCAGTGTTTCCTGCAGATCTGTAGCTATTTCAGAGACAGAGACTTAGTTGCAAGGTAAATTTCATTTGTTTTGGATAAAGAACAATGTGACATTTTTGACAATGTACTGTAAAATGTGCCACATTTTTTAAACAAAGTGAGATATAATAAAAATGAAATATAAGATTTCAGGGTAAAGCTAGGATTAGAAAAGAGCTCATAGCTCTTCTCAGACTGCCCATAACATTTCATACTGTGGTACACAAATAAAAATAATGACAAGCATAATTAAATAATTACATTATGGCTTACTTAATATCTGTCCTCCACTGACCTATATGCTCCATGAAGGCAGAGACTTTGTGACTAGAGATACTAGAAGACATAGAGCAAGTGCTCAAATATTTGCTAAATGACTGGAATAATCATGCACAAAGTAAGACTTCCTGTGTCTTTACAGAGAGAAGTAATGCTTTGTAAAATAGATGATCTGCAAAATCATTATGCAACTCATTTTAGTACTGGCATGACATACTCTACTCATAGACAAAAGCTTCCTGGAGTGGGGTAGAAAGGATTTTATTCCCATGTTTCTGTTTAACCCAGCACTTAACAGTGAAAGTAGCTAAGTGCCATGTCAGGGTGCAGGCCTGGGGAACTAGGAATATGCAGGAAACCAAAGGAAAACCCAAAGGCTGACTGTGGAGATGATGAGAAGCCAGGCCAACCCTGTGCTGTCATGGCAGTACAAGTGGTGGGATCCTGATTCTGTCCCTGTCCTCAAATCCCATGTACTTAGACAAGTCATTCATCCTTCTTAGAGCATCAATATCTCTACCTCAAAGAGGAGTGAGGTAGATCAGACATACAAAGCCCGCTCTGCACATTAACAATTAGTGATTCCAACAGGAAAGGCTTAAGACAGAAGCAAACCCTGCCTTCAACAGAGCCTCATAGGCCTTTCCTATAATGCCAGGACCTAGCAACAAACTTCTCTGGGCAGACCAGCCCCAAACAATAGGACAAAGTCTAAAAGAAAATAGGAACTCATGTCCATACTCTTCTACCCCGGGGGTTACATGGAGAGTCTACAGTCAGAAACCTGGATTCAAACACCATGACCACACTTTACCACTTTGATCATGAGCACAGCTTCAATTTCTTCATCTGAAAACTGGTAATAAAGGGTGGACCCCACATCATGTTGCCACCACAAAGGCCCCATGTCCAGTGTGCAGCAAGTGCTTCATGCCTGTCAGCACTGTGACCAGCTGGTGACCCCAACAGGTCGCCACTTCCTCCTCTTCCTCCCTAGCACAGGCAGCCCTGAAACTTCCTCTCCTTTATTCCCAGGTCCTCGAGAACTGCAAGTGCCAGAGCACATGGAGCCTCTGACATAAATCACAGGCGGATGATCTCCCTTCACAGGCTCCTCCCCATAAATCAGCACAGCTTCAGGAATGAGACAGACTCAGACTCCAAATGTATTCTCCCGCCTGCCTCTCTCTGGTGAAAGATGACTTCTCAAACCAGAGTTTGGAGCAGAAAAGAAATTTTAGAGATGTCATAGTCCAACCTCCTTAATTTATAGTTGGTGAAACTAGGGCCCAGAGAAGGAATGAGACTGCCCTGTTGGGCACTGAGCATGTCCTAGAAATACTTGCAGGCACCAGAGCAGGACCCAAAAATACTGATTACCACCCAGGACAGTCTGTACAGGAGACAAACAGGACAGCAATTGCTCCCAGAAATGAGCGGTAAGAACATGCGTTGTCTGCAGACAATTTAAAAACAATAACTTTTAAAGTGACTAGGAATCAGTCTGCTTTTTATGGTCCCTCTGTGCCTAAGATCTTAGACAATGCCAGTGATTTAAAACAAACAAACGAACAAAACCCACCTCTCTCCTCTCCAAAAAAGTCTTTGGTTGGTTTAAATTCTAAATAATTGCTGAAGTGATTGCTGAATGGTAATATTATATAAATAAGTCTGTAACATGTGGGCTCAGCTCCACATGCTAATTTCAATTGTAAATTAGTGACAGTTTCAAATCATTTGCACTCACATCCGGCAGAGTTCTGGTCTCCAGTGGGTTTTGCTCATCACTGTGCTTAAGCTATAGTATGAAGTAAGCAATCACTGTAGCAGCACAATGACTATAAAGGATGAAAAACAGATCTTCAGATAATTTAGTTCTGTCATCTTATGTGACCACGACTTTTTGTTTGGGTTTATAATTTAAAACAGAGTAAAAAGTATAATGTTTGGTAAGTGAAAAATTTGGTTCAGATGTGAAATATTACTGAGTTTGAATACCTTTAATAGTCACATGGTATTCTTTTTCCTTTGTCGACTGTCTTAAAACTAAAGATTGAATCAAGAAAATAATGATTTTTTTATTTTAAAGAGTAAAAGAAGGATAACATAATAATAGGAGGGGCTTACCAAATTACAGACAAAGTAGTAGGAAATTATCAATGGTTATTGTTTTACGTATTGTTATCTATAAGATAGTTTCTCAGGAAAACAAATAGACAAATGATAGTGAGTTACAGACAAAAGAGGTAGGAGATTATCAAGAGTTATTGTACTATACTTAGGTATCTTCAAAGTGGCTTCTAAAGAATGTAAATAGAACTATACATGAGTGACCTACTGAATAATCATTCAATAATTCTCAATGGTTGTTGTAGGAAACACATAATAATAAACATGGATCCATTTATGAAATAGGATAGGAACAATACAAACATTACAGAGTTATGGATAGATTAGTAGGAAAATATCAATGACTGCTGTAATACATGGTGGTATCTTCAAAGTGGTTGCTCAGGAAGACAGAGATACACAAGAAGGATCTAACAAGTAGTTACAGCCTAAGGGTTGTCAAAAATCAAGTGAGTCGTCTGGGGCCAAAGCCATTTTTTGTAGCGTTTTCTCTCCAGCCTCCCATCACATTGGGACCCCACAACCAGTTAGTGTCCTCTCCCCAACTGTCAGCACAGGCAGCAGGAATCCTGCTGCATACTTCTCCGGAGCTCCACCCCAGCCTGTACTGTCAGGGGAAGAATGGCTTCCAGGGAGTCTCTGCAGGTATTGTGCAAGGTCCTCCTGGTTTACAGCTTCCAAGTGGCTCTCATGACCCCAGTTCACTGGACCTCTGACTCCGTGGGCTTAGTCTACATTCTCATGTTCTCTGAGTCCTTGTTCAGCAGCTGCTCCTCCGCTGGCTCTGGACCTTTCTGGTTCCCAATGGCAGGAGCAAGAGTGGCCTGTTGTATGGCATGTATTCCCAGGGGTTGTTCAAAGTTTGAATGATTCACACACATCTGTGGGTGGGCAACTGCAGTCGGTGCATGGTGGGCCAATTGTGTCACTGTTTCTCTGTGTCGTGACAGATCTCAATTGAGCGGCGGCTCCCCATGCGCCAGGGGTCCTCCCTCTGGGGGCCTACAAGGCAGGAAGCTAGCCAGCCGGAAGACCGGCGCTCCCCGCCCGTGGCTCCCTATGCACTGGAAGCCCTCCTTCTGGGGGCCTACGAGGCCAGGAGTGAGCCGCCAGTCCGAAGACCGGCGCTCCCCGCCCCAAGAAAATAATGATTATGTCTGATCACCATATAATGACAAATAAAAATGATTCTGTTCTTTAAAGTGGGGCAATGTTAAATGATCACATGTTAAATATGCCAGTACACACCTTACCTTACAAGGTAAATATGTAGCAGGTGACATGTGCAGCGTGGAAGAAGCCTTCTTGCTACTCATATTTCCTTCCCTCTAGAGCTCTGTTCATTATGATAGAATCCAGGCTTCCAACCCTCACCCCCAGCAGGAATGGCTTATCTAGATCATAATTTGATTTATATAGAGAAAGGCATAGAAATTTCTCTCTTCCTCGTTAAGAATTGGGGAGCTGCAGAGAGCACACATGGATCCTCCTAGCCCTGAGCTGTACAGAAGTCTGCTGGTCAAGAAATAGGCATTGTTGGCCAGAGTAGGGGAGTAAGGCTTTGTCAAGCTCTGCACTCAGGCTGCAGTGGTGAAGGGGACAGTTTGGTCTCTATCTGATTTACTCCTTTGCCTTACTTCTCAACTACCCCAGAACTCAAACCAAATAGCTGCCATTTATTGGACCTCTCATATCCTAACAGTCATGATGAGGGCAACAATACTAACAAATATAATAATTTTTAAAAGCTGTGATGATTTGAATACTAATTGGGCCAGGCCTTCTAATGAATTTAAATGTATTACCTTATCACAGCTTCCTGGCATGTTTATCAGAATGTGTTTATTTTAATGATTTTTTTTGTTCAAGGACTTGGGGGTGGAGCCTAGAACTAATCCCAAAGGAAGTCAACAGGCTCAGTGCGTTACTCAGCTTTCCCACTGCTAGGCACAATACCCTTCAACAAACTTTATTTAATACCCACAACTTTATTTAAAGAAGAGAAGTTTCATTTGACTCATGTTTTAAAGGGATTCAGTCCATGGTCTCTGGCTTCCAAGCAGAAACAACATAGTAGAGCACAGCTGCTTAGTTTATGGCAGCCAGAAAGTAGAGCAGAAGAGAGGAGCGGGGGAGGGACAAGACACTGACCCAAAGGCCATGCCTCCATGACCCAGATACACAAACAAGTGTGCTCCACCGATCCCCTGGGCAGCTCCCAGGCCAATCAAATAGACACAATCAAAATTAACCATCACACTCAGAAATCAGGAAATTTGAGTTCCTCACTTTGGTAGGACCAATGTAAACTCCACAAGGCATCACCAGTCTCTTGCCCAAGTGTTTTGCCAAGACTAACGGTAGAGGTCAAAACAGGAAGAGCCTTCTAAGTAGTCTGGTTCAGTGATGGTGACTACATAGTCCACAAGAGACACTTCCCCAGCCCACACCTACGGTAGGTATCAAGAACCTGCCCTGAGGAGTCCATAAACACTTCTCAACACTGTGCTCCAAGAAGTTCTTAACACTCGGTCAGAGCTGCACATCAGACGAACACATTGTTCTTTCCCATCAGACCAAGGGCTGGAAGTGATGGTGCAGATATATTCCCACCCTGTGAGGCCTCTCATCTCCTTCTTGAGCTTGAATAAGATGCCTACAAATCAGCTTGGCATCTTATGAAAGTGCAGATTTTCATTCAGCAGGTCCTGGTTAGGGCACAAGGTGTTGCCTTTTTACTAAGCCCCAGAGCTGCTGTTGGTCCAGGGATCTGCAGGGAAGAAAGTACCTGGAGGATGTGATGGAGACACCCCAGCTCTGTGTGCACAGGCCTGAGACTGCAGCTCCCTCCTTGGGAGTACTCATCCTGTCTCAAGGCACCAGTGCCCACAACATGCTGAATTCCACTGAACACACAACACTGGAGATGACAGAAGAAAGGGGCACATGGTATGATGATCTTCCTCCAGTCCTATACCCCGAAACACACACACACACACACACACACACAATACACAACATACACACACACAATACACAACACACACACACAATACACAGCACATACACACAAAGATACTTTTTTTTGAGACAACATCTTGCTATGTAGCCCAGGCTGGCCTTTAACTCACTGAGATGCTCCTGCCTCAATGCCCCAAGTGCTGGAAGTACAGGCGCGCACCACCATGCCCAGCTCAGAGAATCTTTTGCATGGCTGTAGAGACATTTGGCGAGTTAGCAGAAATATGAAGGAGGATCCGGAGACCTGCGTTCTTCCCAGCTTCTGCAGCACTCTCTCTATGTGATACTGGTCAGACCACTTCCTCCTTAAAAGATCCTCCTTAAAAAATCCTACCTGGAAGGGTACCCAGCCACAAACCTCCCACAAACACCAAGAGAAGACCTGGCTCCAATGTGTGCTTTCTTCCCTGAGAGGTGAGAAGATACAGAACCATCAGAAGGCGCACAGGTGTGGCTGTGAGTACTTAGCCAATTCCTCAGCAGCGCTGTGGCAACCAGTGACAACCCAGCAGGGAGACGCTGGGGACGGCAAGCTTGGAGGACCTCAGCACCCAGCCCTTCTCATATCTCCATTCAGCAGCGTGCTTCTCTGCCTCTGTTTATTCATCTTCTTTTTTTTTGCGGGGGGGGGGGGGGCAGTGTTTTTTCCGGTGCCGGGAACCGAACTCATGACGACCTTGCACTTGCCAGGCAGGTGCTGTGCCGCTAAGCTAAATCCCCAGCCCTATTCATCTTCTTTAAACAAAGCAAGCTGAGCGCCTTCACCCTGCAGCCTGAAGCAACACTTAGCAATTAAAAGATCCTTAGGAACTGCAACTAATCTTACAAACCACAGCAGCATTGTAATGACCCTAAGGTGAATCCTTGTTTAGGAAAACAGAGAAAGGGTTTTCCTCCTCTACTGGAAAGCAGCCTCAACCAAGGGCACTGCCCCTGCTCTGAGAAGGAAAGTACAGATGCTGATTCTGTGACTGGAACAGACACGGCCCTCGCAGCTTCCCTCCAGCCCTGGAAGCCCCAGCAAGAAGCTTTCCTGAGGTTGATTCTTGGTTTTCTCATTGCTCACATGGGGATAATAGTCTACCAAACATGGGCTCAGCCGAAATTCTTAATAGGTGCCAGGTAGTACTACTTGTATGTTATTTAACCCCCACCATAACCTTAATCTGAATGTACTAGTAGATCCATATACAGGTGAGAAAACCCTAAACTGGACAAGTTTAGGACCATGGCAAGGGCCGGGAATAACTCGATTTTGACTTCAAACTTTTGTTCATACCCCGTATATGAGACCCCCATCCTTGCTCTGTACTCTTCACAGAATTTTTGGAAGATTCAATAAGAAGTCAGAAGTGAAAGCCATTTGCACTCCTAAGTCTTGCGACCGTGGTTAAGGTGAAGTGGTGGATGCCAAGTGACAGGGATGGGGCACCAGAGTCAGGGCCCGCAGAGAGGGCCTGGGAGTCTCGGGCATGATGCTGCTGAGTCCGCTCCTCTGTGCTCTAACTGTGGTAGCACCTCTTTGCCTTGAGATACCATCACTCAAACGGGATGTGCTTCACAGGTCTAGTTAACCCTGGAATTCCCTGGGGTCACTCGGGGTTGATCTCACTTTTTTGGGTGTGATGGTAATACTGGGGATTGAACCCACATCCCCAGCTCTTTTTGATACTTTTCATGTTGCAACAAGGTCTTGCTAAGTCGCTAAGTAGCCCAGGTTAGGCTTAAACCTATGATCCTCCTTCCTCAGTCCCCCACTCATTCACACTTTTACCTTTGGGTTTAGTTCTTGTTTTCACAAGAGGGTAGTAAGAGGCAGAGAGGACAAGGAATTGGGAGTTTCCCCCTTTGCAAAGCAAGGTGCCTTGTAATCCAATTCTCCTATCTCCCATCCTCTCATTATAGTTATGGATCTGGGCAGCCTCTCGCCATGATTACACAATCTTCTGATTAAATTGTGCCAGCCAGCCAGCTCCAGTTTCAGAAAGTAAATGAATAAATAAACTGCTACACTAAAGCAGAAGAGAAGGCACAAGCTTCAGTTCAGGGAGAGTTCTCTGAAAGCCAAGATAATCAAGACTGTATCAAAAGAATATAAAGGCCTAAATAAGGGAGGAGAGAGAAGTGATTTTATTGTAATTGGACAGCACACGAAAAACAAAAACTGACTAAAGCAGAATGAATAGCAGACATGTCAACCTGAGGACTCGGAGACCTCAGTTCTTCCCAGAATCTGCAGGGCTCTCTAACATTAGCCCAGCCCAGCCTTTGCCTTCTGGGAGACTGAGTTCCCCTACCCATAAAATGTCAGAATCACACTCGCTGACAATCTCCCCTCTCGGTCCTGGTCCCTGGGCAAACTACTTTAAGAGTTCATAGGTCAAACATGGATTATTAGAAACAACTGAAGCTATTTACCTATGGAAAGGTAGTTTGAGAAGAAAAAGAAACAATTTAAATATGTGCTGTCCTGTGAAAGAACCTCTGGATTGATTCTATGTCCCTGTGGGCCATTGACCTAAAAAAGCAGGGCATTTCCTGTCGAACTTCACGTGGACCTGCTCCTGCCTTGCACTTGCAGAGGGAGATTTATTAAACTGCTCATTCTCAGAGTTCTGGCCTGCAAGATGGGAGTAAGGCAGTCTACCTCCTTCACGACAGGGAGGGTCCAATTAATATGGGTAAAGGCTGTTAAGTGCATAATGCACACTCAAGAGCTCAATAAGTATTTATTCCTTCTTTATCTATGGAGAATTAGAAATAAAAGACAATCAATCTGTAGCGTGGCTTGGCCAAGCAGAGACCTGATAGCTCTGGACTTTGTCCTTTTTTCCACACCATCATCCTGTCTGATGGCAACTGCTGTGCATCTGCATGCATCAGTCCCAAGTAATTCTGAGATGCCCCTCCAAACCTAGCTTAGGATGGTGGGAAGAAAACCCCTTTATCCCATCTAAGTAAGTGAGAGCTATGCTATCTCTCATATCCTGCTACCTCTAAGAGTACGGAAACCAGTTTTAGCAGGTGAGCCCCCTGAAGAGAGGGATCACACCCACCCCACCCACTGACACTGCCAGAAACAGTGTGCGACGCATGGCAGGTGCTACATAAATACATCGCCGGTTCATGACATCACCTTCAGTCACTCTAGCTTTTACTGGAGTGCACTTTTTCCCCACCCCTCACTCCCGGAACACGTACTGATCCTGAGTGAAGGATGAAATCCTCATGAATTTCCTTTACTTTAAACATATGAGTGTTTCCCAACTTGTATCCCCAGTCCAGGCCTCACCCATGAGCTCAAGGTTTGTATATTCAACTGTTTGCTCAACTGTTTTCCATTTGGGTGGTTAGTTCAAAATAAATAACTAATAAAAGGACTTTGAATACATCCCCCTGCCAAACCACACGCAAGCACTCCTAAGTGCACAATTAATTAATTAATGAACAGAAGCCAGGCCTTCCTCCAACTGTTCTCATCTCAGATAATGACACCATCATCTGTCCTATTCTTTAGGTTAAAAATCCAGGAGGAACCCTTGATTTCCCATCAGCTCCCATTCAGACCATCAGCCACTCTTGCCCGGCTCTTCTGAGTATATTCTAAGACTTTCCATTTCTCATCAGGTCCCCTACAACAGCTTAGAATAAGCTACCATCGTCTTGCTCCTTAACTTCTACAACAGTCACTATGGATGTCCCTGGGGCTACCCCTGCTTCTCTATAGTTCCTTGATTCACAGCCAAACAGTCTATGTAAAATATACCACTGCATCGCCCTGCTTAAACCCTCTCACTCATTCAACAGTCTACATTTATGGAGCTCCTTTTATGTGCTCTGTCTTCTTCAAGGCATTAGAAATAGAGCAGTGAACAAACTAAACAAAACACCTGACCATAGAGAGATTACCTCCTACTTAGGGATACCCACAACAAGCAAAGAAAGCAGAGGAGGGGGCTGGCATTGCTGGGGTGCAGCTCTCTTAGGGGTGGTCAGGAGCAACCTAGAGGGGTCAGTATTTGAAAAAGAATTGAATGAGCAGTGGAAAGAGCAGGCTGAATACCCAGGGAAAGCTCTCCAGACTGAGGGAAAGGCCCAGGCAAAGGTCTAGACACAGGAGCATGCCTGGCAGGCTCAAGGAGTCTCAAGGAAAAACCAGGTGAGTACTCTGGCCTCTGCTCTACAGCAGATGGGAAGATCCTAGTAATTAGAAGAGAGATTAAAATAGTACCATGATGTGACTTTGTAGAGTTACTCTGTGTTGAGAATAGATTGAATAAAGGTAAAGTAAGAAGATCAGATGACAAGTTGGTGTGATAATTCAGGTGAGAGGCAATGGGCTTGCACTAAGGAGCAGCTATGTGGATAATGATGAGCACTCAGACCCTAGGTACAACTGGAAGGCAGAACCAACAGACTTTGCTGACAGAGTAGATGGATGGAGACTGGAGAAATCAAGGATGACTCCATATTTCTTGACTCAAGAAACTGGGTAGGTGGATTCATCCTTCCCCAAAACAGGGGAGACTATGGTTGAAGCAGATTTATGGGACAAAGGACTAAGTTTGGAAATTTTGTTTTAAATGATAACGTTGAGTTTCCCTTAAACTAGGAAGTGGAGGCCCTGTGTAGGAAGTGTGTACACAGTTCTGGAATGTAGAAGAAAGTCAGCTCCTCTGTAATAAGTGTGTGGATCATCAGCATATAAATGATACTTGTCTCAGCCACTTTCCTTATTGCTGGGACAGAGGTTTGTCTTGGCTCACAGGTTCAGAAGGGTCAGTCCATGTCTGGCAGGCTTCAGCACAGGAATGGCAAGGAAGAAGGGCCTGGGTGGAAGGAGCACAGAGCCCAGGGAGGAGTCCAGGAAAGAGATGCACCCTTCCGGTCACACCCAGTGACCTACATCTAACCAGGCCCCACCTCCAATGGTAAGTCAGCCCTAGCACCCCCGTAATCCACTCCCCTTCCTATGAGTGCATGAGGGCCTTGGGGGACACCTAGATATAAACCATAACAGTATTTAAAGTCAGGCTACTGGATAACATCACTGGGGAATGATCTTGGTTAGTAAAGAGGAACACACCCTCCATTGACATTGCTTTATGCCAAAGCTAAGAGATCAAAAGAAAAGGAGGAATCAATCAACAAAAAAAAAAAAAGATAAAGGGCTGGGAGTATAGCTCAGTGACAGTAGAGTGCTTCCCTAGCATTTGTGAGGCCCTGGGTTCAATCCCCAGCACCAAGGCCAGGGTTGGAGGCGTAAACTTGCCAAGGACTCAAAAACCATTCACTTTGTCTACAGGTTCTATGTGATGTGGCCCCATCTTGCTCTCTAAATTCACCCTCTGCCTCTCCCCTGTTTGTGAAGCACCAGACACACTGGACTTCATTTTGTTCCTCACATTAGTAAAACTCATTCTTCCTTCAAAACTTAGTACTTCTCTGGAATAATCTTCCAAACCTCAAAGCTGACTTCTTGTCCCTTAAGCCTCAGAGCTCTTATGTTGCTTTCATGGAGAGAAATTCCTGAGCCCAGCCTCCACTCAGTTCATATATTGCTTTACCATGGCCTGCCAATGACTGACAGATGATTGAGAAAGGAGGGAAGGAAGGAAGGAAGGAAGGAAGGAAGGAAGGAAGGAAGGAAGGAAGGAAGGAAGGAAGGAAGAAAGAAA
>NW_004955408.1:6433099-6442192 GCF_000276665.1 Chinchilla lanigera | reverse complement strand
AAAGAAAGAAAGAAAGAAAGAAAGAAAGAAAGAAAGAAAGAAAGAAAGAAAGAAAAAGAAAGAAAGAAAGAAAGAAAGAAAGAAAGAAAGAAAAGAAAGAAAAAGAAATTCTGCTGTACATACCATTATCAGAAATTTTAGCTTACATTCTCCATTGTCTAGCTCTACCCAGCCTCCCCTATCCCTGACCTGGTAAATTAGATGGGGGTAAAGACTCTGGGTTATGGTTTGTTCTGTTCTTTTTATTCTGCACTGATGTAACCCATCACCTATATTTGCCACTATCACCTAGCATGTCCTCAGCATACATACAAGGGATGAACAGAAATTAAAATCTAGAGATGGAACAATACCCTCAAGGTCATCCAGAAAGTTAAACAGAGGCAAGAGTAGAGCTCATATTTCTAACCCTAAGCTCAAGTTTCATTGATTCACTATTTTAGGAAGAGAAGAAACAAGTGAGATGAACAAAACTATCCATACTCATTTTGAAATTAACAATTGACCAATGAAATTCTCTTTTCCCTGGATACAATCAGTACCACCCTAATACTCATAACTTTAAAAATATAAAATCATTGAACAGCACTAGAAAAACACTTTGAAAAGACAAATCATAGTATTCCAAAGCTTAGGTCAGGAAAGGATCATCATCATTTTTAGTGCAACTTTCCTTTTCACATATAATCTCTTGATCTTGAAAGATGTTTGGTCATAGGCCAAGAAAAAGAATAAAACTAATCTATATCTCTACTAGTTGTCTGGTGCCTTTCAGATGTCCGCTAGAGATAGCTTTTCATCTGCTCATTCATTTGACAAATAAATATTAAACCAATAATTCTGGAAGCTGATGATCTAATAGTGAACAAAATAGATAAGGCTCTTACAGGTATGTAGCTGTCTGAGGCAGCAGCAGCCTCTTGGAGGAGTTTTAGCTGCCTGATTCCCACTCTGGATTCTGACTTAGCATCAAATCTAGACGTATTCTCTTGTTCTGCCCTTGAAATAGCATTCAGTGCCTTCACACAGGAAAGTCCTGGGACCTTTGCTCAACCTGACTCCATTTGCAAACCAAAAGCCAAGCCAGAGTCTGCTCCTCTCTGTGGCTAATATGTTCCCAACTCCATTTAATGCCAAGTCCCGTTGCTCAAAGGATAACAGCTATATGAACAATGGGTCCATCTGACTGACCCTGTGTTTTCCTGTCACACTCCTGACTTACTCTTTAAACACCCAACTCCTGATGGGAGGCTGCCAAATGCCTCTGGAAGCACATTCGGCTGTAGCCCAGACTGTGAGAACAGGAGGAAGCACTGTAGTCTTTGCTGGGTGGGACAGAATCATGGATATCCCTACCCTCCACTTGCTTTTCCCTCAGAAGTGCTGAAGTATACAGCAGAGCAGGACGGGCTCCAGGGAGAACAAACGGGATTAATAAGTCTGCACTCCTGAACAGCTCAGACTAGCTTGCTCCTGAGTTTGTCTCCTCTTTGTTAGGTAACTCCCTGGGGAAGATTCCATCTATAAACATGGATTTGAGCACTGTATAAATCTAAGTTCAAAACTCAGTCCTGCAACTAACACAATGTGTGGCTTCAGGAAAAACATTTAATTTTTTTAAACACAACGGGAGTAATAGATATATAGCTACCCTAAAGTTTATAGTAACAGTTAAATAAAGTATCAAAGCACTTAGCCAGTGCAAAGGTGTAACCAAGAACTTAGACTTTTGGTTCTGGAAGGAAATTTAGGGCTTACATCGTCACTGAGCACATGGGGAAACTGAGGCCCAGGGGCACAGATTTATCCAGAGATAGTCAATAGAATATCTAGAAAGGGACTCACAGCTCTGGTTCCTATAAGACAGGTTACCTTCCTTGGGTTTAGCCAAAAAAAAAAAAAATGGAAAAGGCAAAGTCTTTCAGCTTCCGGCTCCAGTAGTACAGGTTGTACAAAGCAATCAGAGCTTACAAAGTAAAGTTCCAGCTATTTTATCAACTTGCCATGTAATTTAAGGTGGGCCATGGTGTTTCCTCTGTACACACATTCTTTACCATGTAGCAGCGGCTAGGGATTATGATGAGACTTGCCCCCAGGACTATGAGGTCTACTTGTACAGTACTTTCCAAATTCAAATCAGCCACACCAGCCTGTGCAGCAAGCCGCCTCTGTCTCTTCATACAGGTACTTGTGTACTGCAGGCCAAGGGCAACCACAGAGGAAGTTGGATTCTGTCTGTAGCAGAAGGTTTATAAAAACTGTAATACTATCAGAGGTTAACTCCAGATTTCTAAGACACCAAGTATCAACTTCCATGGGCCGCTGTGTGCTCTTGTCTTCATTTTAGCCCTCTGCTTCATTTTCTAACATGTTTATTGTATACATACCTTTTTATCATCACCAGCAGAGCCATCTGCAGGAAATCAAATCCCTAGGGAAAGATGCCTACAAGACAGTGATCCATGCAGATCATGGCAGTGATGGTGGTGATAATGTTGACAGAAGCAGTGGGTGTAGCTCGTGATACTTTTCTGTAACAGGTACAGCATTCTCACTAAACAAGTTCTCATTTAACCATTATCATAAATCCACTGTGCATTGTTGAAAACACCAATTTCTTAGACAAGGAATTTGAAATACAGACTAGGTAAGGCTACTTACCCAAGGTCATCAGCTAACAATAGGTGATGCTGGAATTCAAACCCACTATGCCTGAATTCAGACCCCAGTCTCTTAAATGACACTCTTTATTTCTAGCAGACCCTCAGATAAATTAGTTAAATCAGCTTTGTATTCTAAACATGACAACTGAGCCTCCCCCAAAAAGGAGATCATCCATTCAGCCATCAAATAGTTGCTGTACCTCTACTGGACACCAAGAATTATGGGTACTGCGGAAACGTCAGGGAGGAAAATCCAGTCCCTGTCCTGGAAGAGTCTACAGATCTCCCTGGTTAATGGTAAAGCCAGAACAACTCCAGAATTCTTTCACTGCAAAAGACAAGCACATCAGAAAAACAGAACCCAAAGGGCCTGTGCATACACTTGTACACCACATATGGATGTGGTCAGAGTTCATGGACGTACATGGGTGGGTATATTTGTGTTTAAATACATATGTATATGTGTGAGGTACAAATATAGTTTTATTATGAAATGGGATCATGTAATTATTGCAGCTCACAGGTCTTAAACTTATAGGAGAGTCAGGCAGGCTGAAAACTCAGGCCGGAGTTGATATTTTATTCCCTAGACAGTTTCCTTCTCTTCAGCAAAAACCTCGGTTTTTGCATTCAACTAATTGGATGAGACCTATGCACATTATTGAGAGTGATCTCATTTACTTAAAAGTCAACTGATTATAGATCCTAAATATATCTACAAAAGATTGCCGAGAGTACAATAGCCTTACCAAGGTGTGATGGTTCACTGATCGTGTCAACTTGACTAAGAAAGGCCCACGTAAATTGGATCAGCACAATTCTAGGTGTATCTGAGGGGATTTTTTTTTTTTCCGGTACCGGGAATCAAACTTACAACCTCGTGCTTGCCAGGCAGGCGCTGTGCTGCTGAGCTAAATCCCCAGCCTTGTATCTGAGGGGATTTAATGAAGACAGAAGATGCAGCCTGGGTAGCCTTGTCACCTGAATGGCATAAAAGGGAAATGAAGTGGGAAGGCTACTTCTGTTTCTTCTGTTTCTTCCTAAGAACTCCACTCTTCACTTTCACCTTGGACATCATCTCCTGGCTTCCAGCAAGGATTCTTCCACCTCCCATTGTGGACTCTTCAGCCTCCTGATATGGAATCCCATGGACACTACACTAAGCTTCAGGTCTTTAACTGGAGCCTTTGAATCCAGCCTGCAGATAGGCCTTCTGTACCCTTCCACATCTGACTCCCGGGTGGCCACTATAAACCAATATTATAAATTCTTATATATTTCTATATCATACATTAAATCTGTTTCTCTAGTAAGCACCAACTGACACAAAGTGACTATAAAAGTAAATATCACAGCAGAGCTGGGGATATACTTCAGTGCCACAAGTGCCTGCCTGGCAAGGGCAAGGTTGTGAGTTTGATCCCCAGTACTGCAAAAAAAAAAAAAAAAAAACAGCAAATCAGTGCATCACTCTTTCCAAAATTAAACTACCTCTATCTGATACTATGGTCTACATATTTGTGTCTATCCCCAAATGTGCATGTTGAATATTAATCCCCAAAGTGATAGTATTAAGGGACAGGGCTCTGGGAAGGGGGCTGTGTCTTGAGAACAAAGCGTGCATGAAAGACAAGAGTGTCCTTGTGCAAGAGATCTCATCTCCTCCATCACGTGAAGTTATAGAGAAAAGACAACCAAAGAGAAAAATATTGAACCTGCTACTGCCTTAATCCTGAATTTCCTAGCCTCCAGAACCATGAAAAAAATCTGTTGTTTATAAGCCATCCTGTTTTTGTTTTGGGGAGTCTTTTTTTTTATCTTTTTGAGATAGGGTCTTGCTATGCAGTTCAAGTTAGTCTTGAACTCATTTTGTAGCCCAGTCTGGCCTCACACTCACAACAATCCTCCTGCCTCAGCCTCCCAAGTGCTGGGATTACAGGCATGAGCCACCCAGCTCATCCTATTTATTTTATTACTTCCCAAATGAACTCAGACACCTAGACTATTCCAAGATATCCCCTCCCTCTGTTTCCTGGTTTAGCTCTGAAATGAGAAAATTATGTCTCAGCTTTCTTCCAGTCTGATAAAGCCTAGACACAGCAAAACTAAAACATCAGATCCAGTTTAGTTTGGCACGCTTTGGCCTTTGCCATTTTAGGAAATGACTACTGTGCTTTAAGGGACATAAAGAAAAGGATCACATTAACCTCCACTGAAGATTTGTGCTCCCTAAATCTTATCACCTGCTTTATAATATGGAGGGGGTATAGATATGAATCCTACCAAGTATGATAGTGCTGGTATCAAAACTTTCAAACAGGTAATTCGCCAGCCCCTGTGAGTGTGTGTATGCACATATGTGCATATCTGGCAAGAGAAAGAATTGAAAAACTCCAATTATGTCTTTAAAGTTATACTGCTATTTGATTCTCCAAAAGTATATTAGTAAATAAATTCACTATTTCATATAAAATAAATATATGGAATTGGTAGAACTAAATGTTCAGGGTTATTCAGTGATTTAGGACTCAGTAAAACAAACAAAAAAGGAATATATCAGACAAGAAGTAATATAATGTATTTTTTGAGTTTTGTTTGATTTTTTTGGTTTTGGGGGGGAGTTTTTTTTGGAATAGGATCTCACTGTGTTTCATGGAGCCTTGAACTCTTGACCCTCCTGCCGCAGCCTCCCTGGTACTGGGATTATAGACACGTGCTACCACCAAGCTTTGCTGTATGTTCTTATTCTGACTTGACCATTTAATCATATAGACCCCCCAAACTGTGCATTTGAGTCATTTCCAGTTTTTTCTATTATTAGCAGTCCTGTTACAAACATTATTTTACATTTCTTTCTACTTTTTCATACAGAAGTATTCTGGTTATCACTGGCTCTTTACTCTTGCATATAAATTTTTGAATTATTTTAAACTAGTTCTACAGAAAAATAAAACCTGTTGGAATTTTCATGGTTAATTTTTTTAATCTATAGAACAAATTAGGAAAATAGACTATGATATTAAGAATTCTTATTCCATGAACATGGTATCTCTCTCCCATTAGTTTTCTAAAATCTCTTTCAAGAGTTTTATATTGTCTCGTTAGATGTCTTGTGCATATTTTATTGAATTTGTTTCTATGCTCTTAATATTTTCTCTACCTAATTAAAAATGGTATCTTTACCTATCAGATTTTATATCTCACTACTTTTTTGTACCTCAATTCAGGCCAGTTATTATGACACATCTCATACAAAGCCTCCCTTGCCTACAATCAGCAGAAGAAAGTTTTTAATTTTTAGGATTAGGCAGAGAATTTGGGAATAAGATTATCTCAGAAGGTAGATTTTATTTTTTATGATTCTAGCTCTAATCCTGGTTCTGCCTTTGCTGGCTCTGTGCTCTTGGAATAATATCTTGCCTTTTCTAGGCTTAATATTACCTGTCGTAGCATGCCTCAAAATACTGCCACCAATATCTGTCCTTGTACACAGTTATTTCCTACTGAGAAATGGAGTCTAATCTATGGCCTTGAATCTGTACTGGGCTATGATTTCCTTGACAAACAGTAATGTTTAAGTGAATGTTAATTTCTTTCTAAAGGTGAATCATTAGAGGTCTTGCAGCTTCTAATGGGTCTCTTGGAATACTTACTCTTGAAGTAGCCACCATGTAAGAGCAGACCACTGTACTATGAGGAATCCCATGTCAATCATGTAGAGAGGCCAAGATAAAAAACAAAAAGGGATACCCAACCAACCTCCAATTTCTCTAGTCATAAATGAGACAGGAGATACGGGATTGAGGAAGACTCTAGCTGACCCTAGTCTCAGATGCTATCTGAATGTGATTCATGAGAAATATCAGAAATAACTACTATAGCTGATAAATTAATTCAGCAATGTTGTAGGACATAAAACAAACAGTAAACATCAATAGCTTTACTTGATGCCAGTAATGAACTAACTGAGAAAGATTCCAGGAAAGGAATCGCATTCAAAATGCCTTTAAATAAAATAAGATACTTGGGGATCACTCCAAACAATCTAATCAAAGACTTCTGCAATGAAATTTTCAAAACACTAAAGAAAAAAATTGAAGAAGACACTAGAAGATGAAAACACTTCCCATGTTTGTGGATGGACTGGCAAAATTAATGTTGTAAAAGTGATCATGTTATCAAAGGTGATCTACACTTCCAATATAATCCCCATCAAAACCCAATGACATTCTTCACAAAACTAGAAAAAATAATCTTAAAATTCATATGAAAACACAAAAGTCATATATACCAATGGAACATAGTAAAAGACAAGCACACAACCACAGCCAACTGATTCTGCACAAAGGAGTCCAAACTACACTTTGGAGAAAAGATACCATTTTTAGTAAGTGGTGCTGGGGAAACTGGATATTCACTTGTAGTAGTCACTAAATCCCTCTCTCTCACCCTGTACAAAAATCAATTCAAAGTGGATGAAAGACCTATGTATAAGACCTAAAACTTTCAAACTGCTAAAAGAAAGCACGGAGGAAACACTCAAAGCTATAGGCACAGGTAAAGACTTCCTGGGTAGGACTCCAATAGCACTGAAAGTAATAGTGAGAATCAACAAGTAGGACTGTATCAAATTTAAACACTTCTGCACAACAAGGAAAACAACTAACAAAGTGAACAGACAGCCTATACAATGGGGAAAAAGCCTTCACTAGTTACTCTTCTGAGAGAGGATGAATATTTACATGTATTAAGAGCTTTAAAAAATTTAAAACCAAAAAATCAAATAGCCTAATCAGTAAACAGGCAAATGAATTGAACAGACACTTCTCTAAAGAAGTACAAAAGGCCAATAAGTATACTTTCCAAAATGTTCAATATCTTTAGCCATTAGGAAAATGAAAATCAAAACTACATTGAAATCCCATCTCACCCCACTTAGAATGACTATCATGCAGAATGCAAAAACAGTGAATGCTAGTGACATATTTGAGGAAAGGAACCCTTCTACACTGCTGATGATAATATAAATTAGCATAGTGGCTATGAAATTCAGTTCAGAGGTTCTCAAAAAATAAAAAATACAGCTACCACTTGGTCCAGCTGTACCACTCTTTGGTATACACCTGGACCAACTAAAGTCAGCATATTAGAGATACCTGCATACCTGTATTTATTGCAGCACAATTTACAATAGCCAAGACATGGAACCAGCCCAGATGCCTATCAACAGATGAATGGAAAATGTGAGATAGAGATTAGAAATTCGAGATAGAGACAGAGACAGAGACAGAGACAGAGACAGAGACAGAGACAGAGATAGAGATAGAGATAGAGATAGAGATAGAGATAGAGATAGAGATAGAGATAGAACTGAAAGAGAGAGAGTTCAGCCAAAAGGAAGAACGAATTCTGTCATCAACAAGAGAATGGATGATTTAGAGACCATCTTGTTGACTGAAATAAGCCAGACTCAGAAAGACAAATATCACATGTTCTCCCTAATATGTGGAATCTAAAACAGATAACAAGAAAGTAGAAGACAGATTATTAGACAAGAGGAAGAGAATAAAGGCAAGAGGGTAGAAGAGCAGGCAATGGGGAGCAATGATCTGAGCAAGATACATTATATACAATGAAATCCCCCCAAAAAATGTGAAATTAGGTGGTAGGGCTGGGGCTGAAAATGATCAAAGTACATTATTTGCATGTACAAATCTGACAAAATGAAGCCCACTGATTAAATAATAATGAATACAAAAATAAAAAGTACTATTAAGTAGACTTCAGACAATATACAAAAACAGGAGAGATAATAAATTATGGTTGTTAGGTTATAAGCCACTAAAAGCTGGATCACCATGTACCAGCTAAAACAATAGATAACTGAAATTAGGGTTTTACTCAGACTGTGTTTGAAAGAATCATAGAATTCCCAGGAAAAATTCCTGTTGGGAAACAGAGGCTGATCTGTAAGACTCTATGCTTTCCTGAACATCCTATTCAGCCAGGAAGATTCCTTTCTTATATTTTATAACTGGAGACTGGTATGGCTTGTATTTAGATGTCCCCAAAGCCTCATGCAATCATGTGTTTAGGAGTGATTAAGGAAGTGATGCTGAGATTAAGGATGTGAGTGCACCAGCTGGCTAGCTTTCTGCCTGGTAGGTTCCCGGAGGGAGGGCCTCCGGCACCCTGGGAGCCACGGGCAGGGAGAGCCAGTCTTCCGGCTGGCTAGCTTTCTGCCTGGTAGGCTCCCAGAGGGAGGGCCCCCGGCACACGTGGAACCATGCAGTGGCGAGTGCTGTTGTGCGCAGGCCCTTAGGCCGGCCACCACCGCTCAATTAAGAACTATCAAGACACAGAGAAACAATGTCACAATTGGCCCACCATGGGCTGCAGATGCCCACCCTGGGACGTGTGTGAAACATTC
>NW_004955408.1:6339406-6431058 GCF_000276665.1 Chinchilla lanigera | reverse complement strand
TTTTTTTGGTTTTTCTCCGGTACCAGGAACCGAACTCACGACCTTGCACTTGCCAGGCAGGCGCTTTGCCGCTGAGCTAAATCCCCAGCCCCTATATGCACAATTATTAAAATGATATTCTACCATCCACCAACCAAAAATTACCACGTTTGTCAAAACACTGCACTCGATACCCTTTCAACTCAAAGTATCTATGGTCCTGTAATCTTCAAGAAATACTAACTTATTCAAAATTGTACTCACTCTAGAGGCCTGGATCAGCTTTCCCAATTTACTTCAAGATCTTGATCTTGTCATTTTCCTCATCCCTATAGTTTTTTTTCTGACAAATTCCTGTGGTTTGAGGACTCAGATTCCTGTACAATAAAAATATAATACCTGCTGAACACTAACTATTGCTAGGCCTCATACAAAGTGCTAGAAATAGAGAACATCATTTTGCCACCTAGATATAATTTTTTAAAAACAAAATGTAAGGAAACACTCGTTTTAGCTGGGCTACCCAAGTCCTTTTAGTTTCAGTGCCTGGTTCCTTTTAGCTCTTGGTCCTATCATTACAAAGAATGATGTTTCATTACTTAATGCTCTAAATGAGATGCCTGTGAAGATTCTGATTTTGGAAAAATGTCAAACTCATCTTGCCAAAAGCTAGCCACATGGCAGCAATATAATAAGAAAAGGGAAAAGTTTCCAGCTTAGCCTTTCCAGAATGAAATTAATTATGAGAATTCAACTCTTTCTAAGTCTCTGGGCACTCACACCTTTCCCCCTGAGAGTTAGTTTTAAAATGAGTTTGCACTTTCTGTGCTGGGTAGCGTGGGCAAAAATTCATAGCCCGAAGAGGGGTTAGAATACTGAAATATGATTTACTCTCCCTGCTCCCGCTCCAGGGACCCACTTCAAGCTACCTAGCCTGACTCCTCCTGCATCAAAAATCACTGATATTTTCTGTGCCTATCACTTATTAACCTTGACCTCTGTGCTATCACTTATGAGCTTAGCCGGGGTATTTTTATATGCCTCTACCACCAAGAGGAAAGCTGTTAAAAATGCATAGGAAAGCATCCTCTCAGTCAAAGAAGTCTGAAATTTTACCTGGAAACTTTGACTCTTTTCTTTGCGCCCCTCGCTGTTAGGCATTGTTTTTTCTACTCTCAACTAGTAAGACATTCGCTTCAAATTCATTAATCCAACAGACATTTCTTAGCACCTATTTTGTGCCCAAGTCATATGAGATTGTGGAAAGAATAGGACACTCTAACCTCAAAAGCTAAATGTATCAGAACCAAGTAGTTAAAGGTGAAGATAGGTCATCTCCCCACACACACACACCTCCAGACATTGTGATGGTAGTATCAGGAAGACACAGAAGTCATATTTTACAAATCATTTTTGCAGAATCATATGGCCTATGGTAGGTGTTAATAAAATATATCTTGTATGAATAGATGGATGCTGTGAAAATACAGTGAAAAGAGAGGTGTTTGGGCGAGTAATACGGGTGAAGATTTCTTAAAAGAAGTGGTAATTGAAGTAGAGAAAAGATAAGAAATAAAATTGGTGTAATGAAAGAAAAGGTTCACAGATTCTCTCCCCAGAACCCAATAAGTACCTCCAAGTTGTTAACAGACATGTAAAAAGTACCCATGGCATTCAGGCCTGTAACATGGAAGAAGACGGAAGTATCCCACCCACCCCCAAAAGAGGCTCAGCCTGCAGACTTAATGGTGAGTTAACATCCCAACAATTCTCATGCATATCTCTAACTCCGGAAAACAATACAACATAGAAGGATTATTCTGACTTTCTCACTTTTGATTTTTGGTACTGGGAATCGAACTCACAACCTCATGCTTGCCAAGCAGACACTGTGCCACTGAGCTATATCCCCTACCCCTCACTTTTGATTTTGAAAGAATTGAGGTAAATGAGTTAGGAAAGTGAGAGTAACTAAATTGAGTTTCTT
This sequence comes from Chinchilla lanigera, assembly GCF_000276665.1. NCBI lineage: Eukaryota > Metazoa > Chordata > Mammalia > Rodentia > Chinchillidae > Chinchilla > Chinchilla lanigera. Next base: position 6,429,092 of record NW_004955408.1, on the reverse strand, counting down.
TGTTCGGAAGAAAAGGTCTACTGTTCTATGAGGAAATGAGAATTAGTTTCAAGTATCTTTTGCCATCTCCACCCCATCATGAGATTGAGAAACACTACCACAAAGGAGATTAAAAAGATCTCAGAGAAGAGCTCAGGGTTGTCTCATTTTCTGGTGATTAGCAGTAACCATATGATCATATTATGGGTATCACACAAATATTTGCATTATCCAGTGTTACAGAAATTATTTTTTATTTCTGTTTTTAAATATCCTATTTTCATTGATTTATAAAATAAGATCTAAATTTGAGCAACTCTCCTTGTGGTAGCTTCCAATGAGAAGTCACATCTTAGTCACTCAGTTTAGAGGGTAGTACTGGATGCACCACTACTGAAATAAAAGAGATTGTAAATCTTCATGGGATATTCACTTGTATGACACCAAGCAATCAGAATACTAACTAGAATTTATCATGATAAATATAAGCAAAATACACAAAATGAAAAGAAGAAAATAGCATGTGTACAAATGTGCTATGGCAAAATACTAAAAGAATAGAAGGTAGAAGGCAAACGACATTTGAAGAACCCCATCTGGAAAAAAAGAACATGTCCTTTGAAACGGAAAAATTCCCTAAAGGGCTTCACACTGCAGGTACCCCTCAATTAACAATGGAATTACACCCCAAGAAACTCATTATAAATTGAAACTTGTGCTAAGTTGAAAATTTATTTAATATACCTGGCCTAGAGAAGTTACAATTTAGATTAGTCTACCTTAAATGCTCAGAACATTTATATTATCCTTCAGCTGGGCAAAATGACCTCCTACAAAACTATGATAAATATGGAACATCTCAGGGAACTTACTTAATGTAGTAAACTGTAGAGTATCGGTTGTTTCCCCTCCTACTGTGAGACTGTCAGAGCTGCACTTGCTTCTGCTATACTGCATCATGAAAGAGTATTGTCATGCCACTCACTACTACCCTGTGGGAAAAAAATCAAAATTTAAAATTCCAAGTACAGTTTCTACCGAATGTACATTGCTTTTCCACCATCATAAAGTCAAAAAAACATTAAGTCAAAGTCAGGGAATAACTATACTTAACAATTCAGAAAGACTGAAAATGAGAACACAGATGACAAACGATAGAAGAATAGAATTAGATTAAACTGACGACTGTATCTTTCCATACATGAAAAAATGTTCAACATCACTGGTCATTCAAGAGATGCAAGTTAACACAAACTGAGATTCCATCTCACCCCAGAAAGAATGGCTATCATCAAGAAATCAACCAACAACAAATGCTGGAGGGGCTGTGGGAAAAAAAGGAACACTTCTCCACTGTTGGTGGCAATGCAGACTGATGCAACCCCTTTGGAAATCAGGCTGGAGTTTCCTCAATTAGGATTAGAGATCCCCTTTAACCCAGCTATTCCCCTTCTGAGTATTTTCCCAGAAGAATTGAAAACATCATACCACAGCGATATATATGCACCCATGTTTATAGCAGCACAATTTGTCGTTGCAAAATCTTGAAAGCAACCCAAATGCCCATCAACTGAGGAATGGATGAAAAAAGCTGTGGTATTTTTATACAATTGGAGTATTGCTCATCTATAAAGAAAGATAAACTTAAGGCTTTTATAGGTAAATAGATGCAACTAGAGACCATACTCATAAGTGAAATAAATCAGACCTGCATGTGTAAACACCGTATTGTCTCCCTAGTGTAAGAAACTGAAAATGTCAATGTGTTATATAACAACCACTATTAATTCCTATCATTCTGGTTTGAAACGCTCTATCATTTTTATTGTTCTTTTTTTGTTTTGTTTTTTTCTATGCTGTTGCTATTTTGTTACTATTTTTTATTCTCTTTAAGATAAAATAAAAAAAGAAAATGAAATCATAAAATCTGAAAGGTATAACAGACATTGTGAAAGGGAAAGAAATGCTTAATAGGAAAGAACAACTGGGATGAGGGAAAGAAGAAAAGAAAAAGAAAGGAAAAATATATATATATATACACACAAGATAGCTAATTATATTACTAATTTCTATTGGTTTATTGAAAGGAACAGTTAATGTTTAATTGTTTGATCAATCTTGCATTCCTATATGTGGTAACCTGAGCAACTACATTGAAGATAACAATAAGTAATACAACAACCATTGTTGATTTCCTATCTTGAAACTCTCTACAGTTTTATAGTTTTTTGTTTTTTTGTTTTTGCCTTTGCTTTTATTCTTTTCTCTTTAAAATAAAAAAATGAATTGATTATTGTTGAAATAAGGAAAGAAATTAAGGGATGAGATACCATTAGTATAAAACTGATAAATTAGAAACAAAAGACACAGCTATAAATGAATTATTGAAATGAAAAAGGCTTAATATAGATGCAATTTAAAAATAAAAAATAATGAAGACAATTACAAGATAATCAATATGGGGAACAAAAATGATCTAACTTAAAGATAACTGGTATCCTGAAAGAGTATTCAACCACAAAAACTTAGTAAAAGCCAGACATGGTGGCACACACCTGTAATTGCAACACTTGGGAGACTGAGGCAGGAGAATCATCATAAGTTCAAGGCCAACTTGAGCTACATAGTGAATTCAAGCCAGCCTGAACTACCTAGCAAGACCCTGTCTCAAAAAAACTCAGTAAAAACAAATTATCCCTGAAATGAAGAAAAACCTAAATATACCTACTGAAAAAGATAGCATACTGGACTGGGGATATAGCTCAGTGGTACAGTACCTGCCTGGCAAGCACGAGGTCCTGAGATCAATTCCCAGTACCCAAAAAATAATAATAATAGTAAATGTATATACATATATATGTATATATGTGTGTATATATACCACACCACAATGAATATTATGTGTATCAAAACCCAAAATATTCATGTATATCTGTATATGTATTCACGTAAGCTATTATATGATACACAATATATAATTTTCTATAAGGCAAAAAGCCTAATCTAATAATATTTAGTAATATCCACTGTCAGAATGTGACCAAGGAATATGTACAAAGTTCTAATAGAAACAATGTATGACTAAAGGATATTATATCCTACCAAATTGTCTTCCATGTATAAAAGCACTTTTTTTCAGTATGAAAGAACTAAGAAAATGTAAAACATACAATCCCTTCTTGGAAAACAAAGTCTAATGTAAAATTAAATCAGACAATGAAGATGAGTGGAGATAGGCCCAACAGAATTAATACGCCATCCAAAATCAGAAGCTACTGTGGCACTATATACAAAGCTGAAGGAATTGAATATAATACACACCTAACTGACTGGATGAACTCACTCAGGTTAAAAGAAAATACATAACTAGAAATTTTATTTCACTTGATCCTAGTGGCTGTCAAGATATCATTTGATCTGTCCCTGCTATCAAAATTCTATTCCCTGCCATGTGTACTGGTACATGCCTGTGAACCCAGCATTTTGGGAGGCCGAGGCAGAAGGACTGCTCATCCAAATTCACTCTGAGCAACTTAGAGACTTAGGAAGACCCTGTCTCAAAATAAAAAATATTTTTTTTACTTCCTAAAAAATACAATCAGGCTTATAGAAGTGACCCCAAAACAAGCCTTATTCTTCTCCACTCACTTGATGCCTCCTACCTGATTCAGCTCTGCTCAGAAGCATTCTATCTTTATTTCCAAGCCCTTCCAAAGCATTACCAGTAATAAACAGTCTGGTAATATAGCTCAAAACTTCAAATATCTTCATATATTTTGAACTAATAAATTATTTTCCAGGAATTCATATTAAAAAATCTTTAGAAGTGTGAAAAATTATGCACACTTATTACACCATTCATAATAGCAAAATTTTACAAATAATATAAATACAAATGATTAAATCATTATTTGTAAAGGGAATATTAATATTTTGGAATTGTTATGATATCAGAACATGAATACTGTAGAATAACACATAAAAGACAAAAGTGCAACAAATGAAGATACATATATATACACACGTACATTTTTGGTGGATTATATATGTATGTGTATACATAGATACATATGTACACATTTGCTAAGATTAAAAATATGTGAAAATATGCATATAAAGAGAAAAATAATGGAAAGAAATACTCTGATCTCCTCTGGAGTGTAACTCTAAAAGATAATTTCTGGTTTTTTAGATAATCGTGATGAAAAGTTCAAGATGTATAATAAATAAAAATTTGAGAAATAATAGTCACCAGAAACCCAATATTTCAATAGATTATCTTAATGAACACAATTTCAGCTATTTCTGCATAAGTGACTTTATATGCATATAAATAACCAAATACAATGGTCATAAGATAAATCTACCATCAAAATTAAATGTAAAATATATAATTATACTTTAACAAAAAGTATAAACAAATAAAAGCAATTACTGGGCTATAAAAAAGATATTTTACTCCAAAGAGTATTATCTCAAAGTTGAAATTATGAAGGATTGTAAAGGAGCTATGAGCTCTTTTTATTGCAGTGTTTTCATTTTGCATAAGGTCATTTTAGTCTCATAAAAATGTCAGAATTCATACTCTCCTACTTTATTTGCCTACTCCACATTGAAGTTTTTGTTAGTCCTATTATTTTTCCATTGTCAACATGTACAGCATTTCTATTCTCATTTGTAATCAGTTCCCACAGGTTCTTAATCTTCCTTCCATGTTTACGCGCAGTACCTGTCCTTTAACACACCTTCTCCATAGCTCTTTTCCTCATGTTGACTCATCACATTATGTGCTAGACATTTTTATCCAACAGTGCTCACAAATCTTGATTCTTTTCATTCCACCGACTCACTATAATGAGACTGTACACTCCAAGGACAACTCAACTGGGTTATAAATTTCCTTTGAGTTGTACTACTGTGTCATAAAGTCTAAGTCTTGTTTCTTACTTCTCAAACTTGTTGTCCACTTCTAAACCTCCACAGACTGATCATGGTGCCCAGCACTCCAGAAAAGTACAATTTAAAGTCACTCAGACACTGCCTCGGCAGAGGCATGGACCAGCAAAGAACATTGTTATGTATATTACTCCTTGGTGAGAAAGGGTAGCTTCCATTTCTGAAGTTATTACCAACAGTATACTACCCTGTGATTCAGTTCCCTTTTACAATCAAGGTGCCACTACTGCTACTGGATGTTTATATTGCAAATATGAAACATGATATTCTACAAGTATTAAACATATTTAAAAATTGAAGAGTATATAACTTATACCTTGTTCTAACTTTTGGTAGGTCTTGAACGTCAGTTTCTTTATTTTATAGAATAAGTAAACAGAACTATGGTTCGTGATAGTGAACCTTTATGAGCTTTCAATGATACAAATAGCCCACTGTGGCACACATGCCATAGATTTGCCACCACTGATAGTCTCCAAAGTGCCTGGCTCCAACTCAAATAAATGCCCATGTAGTAACATGGATGAGATAGTCTGAATATAGGAAAGGCATTGTTATGGTGTGTGTCTCAAAGCCTCATGTCATGGTGGGACTTTTTCAGAGGCGCTTGGTTCTTGAGAGTGTGATGCTGGGATCAATTCATAGTGTGGTACTAGAATGAAGGGTATAGGATTAAGGGTGTGAGTGTTACTTACCCTAAGTATCCTGGATAAGATATAAGGGATAGAAAGAGCTGAGGTCATCCCTTGCTGTTTTGCTACTCCTTGTCTGGAAATAGGTAGTGGACTCATAGTAAGTGAACCTCTGTGAGTCACTGATCCCTACTAAGGCCTGTAATGGTGGATGAAGTTGGAAAGCCTCAAAGGATAAGATAAGATCACAGCCAAGGACACTTGGATCCAACCTCAACTAGATAAAGACTGTAGCCTCAGGCATCTCACTCCTGGGCAGATTAACTTAATGCCTTACTTGTAGAAGTCCTTGAGTGGTTCCGCCCCTCTTGAGTACTCCCCTCCCTTCTTTTGATAACTAAATAAATATGGGCCACCCAGAAAAGGTCTTGGTCTTAGCCCTGAGAGAATCTTGAATTCTGTGAGAGGGCTTTGATCACCCTGGAACTCTGAAATCATTCCATTTGCCTCTTTTATTTAGCTTTCACTGTACACTCATTCAGGAGATTGAGGACCTGATCAGCCCACAATAACTAAAAGATATTATTAACCCAACAGAGAGCCCTCAAAAAAATTAAAAGTAGAGCTACCATATGATCCAGTAATTCCACTACTGATTATACAACCAAAGGAGAAGACATCATTATACCAAAAACATATTTGCTATGTTTATCTCAGCATTATTCACAGTACATAGTTAGAATATGAAACTCAGCCTAGAAGCCCATCAGTGGAATAATGGTTAAAAAATATGGCATTCATATGAGGTGGAACATTATTCAGTTGTTAAAAAAAGAGTGAAATTCTGTCATTTGCAGCAATATGACTGGATCTGAAGTCCTTATGTCAAGCAAAATAAGCCAAATACCAAAAGGCAAATACTACATGTTCTCAATCATTTGTGGAAACTAAAAAGTTGATCTTATAGAATAACACTATCAGAAGAATACTAGGAGGTTGGGAGAAAAAAAGTGATGAAGCAGTGGCAATCAGCTTCTCCAGGAAAAAAGGTCGAGTCTGGAAAACTGTAGCTTGGAGAGGAATCAAAGTGAGAGAAGGTTACCCAGGAACCAGGAGGAAACTGACAAAAGAGGGGAAAAAGGATTAAATGATACAGAAGAAATAGAACACTACATGGAGAAGAGAGGGGACCCTTCGCAAAACACACAGCTGACAGAAGCTGGCCAGCCACCATCTGGGAGACAAAATGAAGCTAAAAACTTTCACTTACTGAGAAGCACATCGTGACTGAGATATTCAGCGGCTGTTGGAGCCTATAAGGGAAACGCTGGCTGTCTACAGTCAACAGTTGGCACTTGGTCCAGTGCCCACTGCCACATTGCAAATGAGAGCTGTCAGGGATGCCACGTACGGAAAGGCCCAGTGTTTGAACTTGGGTCCCAGAGTGGCTCCTTGGCTCCAAGTCATGCTCCACACTGTCCAGTACCCAGAGTGCATGAGGGAAGGACAGCCACAGGTGATGGCTGAAGGCTGGAGAACAGGCTGCAGGGAGGGGCTGGGCCTGGTGAACGTGGTCCCAGCTCCTGAAGTTGGAGGCCAGGTTAAGCACGAGTTACACAGGATTACTGGAAGGTCACATTGGCGCCCTGTTCCCACGGAATGTGGTTGTCTGCAACCAGCACTGTTCTGGGGGCAGACAGCTACCTTAGACTTCCAGTGTGAACAGAGACATGTGCTGGCTTAAAGCCTTGAGCTCTGCTCCTTAATCCTGGGCTGTGGGAAAGAGCCACATATCCAGCACAATAAAAAGAACTTCCTTTCCTTTTCTTTTCTTTTCTTTCTTTTTATTTTTTTTTTTTTTGCTATTTTTCTCCTTCCATTCATTTTTCTCTTGTTTTATTCCATTATTTCCCCTTTTCTCTGAGTGTGTGTGTGTGTGTGTGTGTGTGAGTGGGTCCTTCTCTTGCCTTTTTCTTCTGATATAGGTTATAGAGGGTAAGGGAATTCTCCCTTGTCCCTTTTTTTCATCCTACTGTTTTCAATATCTTTTCACCTGAACACTTTCTCCTGTTCTTCATTCTATATTTTTTTTCTTTCTTCTCACCTTTTTCATTTGTTCTCCTTTAACTTTTTCTCTAGTATTTATATTAGTCAGAGAATCTTTTCTCATTCCCATATCTCACCACTGATTTTGTAACCAGTTTTCTGTTATCCCCTCCATTAGAATCCTTTACCTCCATAATGGCTGTGTCTAGATGTCCTCCAGAGCCTCAGGCAGTCAAGGTGGCCTTTTCAGGGGTGACTGGATCTACCATGCATGATGCTGGGATTGATTCATGGTGTGATGCTAGTATTAAGGGTGCCCCACCCTGGGTATGAGTACTATCCTGGATAGAACATAGGACACAGAAAGAGGGCTGATGTCATTTCTTGTTGGTTGGTACTTTGCTGCTCTGCTGCCTTTCTGCCTTCTGCCCACCATGAACTGTTTCTCTCCTGCAATGCCCCTCTGCCATGTACCACTCTGCTTTGGAGCCAGCCACCTATGAACTGAAACCTCTATAAACCATGAGCTACAATAAACCTTTCCTCCTTTAACTTTGGGCATCTGGTACTTTGTCTCAACAATGAGAAAAGTAAGTAAGACAACCCACTCCTGCTTTCCTTTTTCCCACACCACATGATGAAAGACCTGGAAAAAAATTAGTTTTTCTTTTCTTCCGCCCTCCTATCCAACCCCCCAGCATCACCTCATCCCCAACCCCAGGGGCTTGAGATAACTGATTCAATAAAATTACTGTTGAATGCTTTTTTTACCATTAAAGGAGACACAGCTACAAGATTTAGTGTATATTAGCTGTGGGTTAATACTTGGGCTGCTGTGATGCTGGCACATCATGGATTTCTTCTCTAACCTTAAGGGAGACCCAAAACTGGGCCTCAGGGTATATTATTTCTCAACTTGCCCAGATAGATACCACTGTAACTCACTAGCTTGTTACTACCATGACCGATGTGACTGCACAGGCACACTCCTGCCCAGGGGACAACTCTGTGCCAGTGAATCAGACTGCCGAATCCCTCGCACCCAGGGAGAGGGGCAGCACGAGTTCCCAACCCAAGCACCGGACTGGATCAGACTCCGCAGGAGTGGCTGCAGCCTGGGAGAGCGAGGTCCTGAGTCTGAGCTGGCGCCAGGGCTGCCGTGGAAGGGCCGGAGGAGTTACTGGGGTCGGAGCACTCAGACTCCCCGGCAAGGAAGCTGCACGTGAGCCACGCGCACGTCTCACTGGAATATGCAATCCGTGTTCCCATCAGCTATCTCGTAGGTTTGAGTTTTTGTCTGTCTCCTGATTTGTTTAGTAATATAGGGGTATGTTATGCTCTTGTATGGTCTTTATGTTTATTACTTTTGCATGTTTTTTTCTTCTATTGCCTCTGATTTAATAGGTGCCTCAGTTCTGTCCCTCATCTCAGCTCCCTATCTAGTTTCTTCACCCCAAACTCCCAAATCAATACTATTACCATATTTCTATATTCCTTTCCACATACACAAACTCCTCCCAAGTTTCATTTCCCCAGACTGAGCTGCCTCAGTCACTCTTTTCTTTAGTATTAACCCTTGATCCTCCCCATCCTAAGTCTTTGGCTCTCCCATATCTTTTTTTGTTTTTGGTACTGGGAATCGAACTCAGGATCTCACACTTGCTAGGCAGGCACTGAGCCACTGAACTAAATCCCAGGCCCAGCTGCCCCCTATCTTACCTAGCCTACTGTCATCTCTGTCAGCAGGTTCTGACAACCATGTAGCTTTCCAAAGTCACAGAGTAAACCCCTTCCTCCCACGACTCACCCTTCCCCACAAATGTCTCTGAAAACTCAACACTAACCCTTCAACTCAACTAAAAGTACTCAATAGAATCAGACGCCACATCAACCTTTTCTTCTCAGCTACCACTCTTCCCCTTTAAGCACCCCTCTTGGTATCTAACACTCCTCATCCAACCACCTCCCATTCTCCACCCTCATTTCCCCCACCTCATTGCAGAGCAACCACAAATAATAAGTGGTCCTAGCGTGCACAGAGGATAGACAAGGGGGGAGTGTAGCTGCAACTGTATGATTGACTATACTGATGTTGTTACAACCAAACTAATTCTTTCAACAAAAGATAGGGACAGAGTTCAAATCACTTAAACAACAGATGTAAATAATAGAACTGGACATAAAAAACTGAAAATTAATCATGGGGAGGCAACATCCTACTAAAAATCTCCATATAAGCCACATCTCTCCTCACTCTTCTAGTCCTCAACCCACAGTACTTCCCAAAAGAAGAAAAGGGAAAAAAATATATAAATATAAAAATTCTGATATAATATACAATATAATGTATATATACAGAAACACATAACATGGGGAAGGCAACAGAAGAACCCCAAAATCTCTCAAACCCCAAGATCTCTCAACTCTCCCAAGACAAAGCAAGGTGTCAAAAAGAGAGGGGAAAGCAAATACGAGGTCATTGCTGTAGTCAGGGTTTGCAAGGGAATAGATTTGACACAGGACACATAAATTTATTGGAGTACCTGATAACATTCCCCCAAATGCAGAAAAGTGCACCAATGCAGAAGAGTCACATGCAGAAGAGTGCGAGAGATCAGTCCACATGCTAGAAACCTGAAGAATCCAGTAGTGGGCCTGGATCCCAAGGCAATGTCCCACACAAGTCCAGCTGAAGGCCTGGAGCCCACAGCAGTGGCTCATGCAAGTCTGTATTAAGGATCTGCACTGGGAAGGCCCAAAGGTCAGTGGTGGAAGCCAGAAAGTCTGTACCAGTGGGATGAAGGATCTGTGCCAGCAGACTAAGTGACCTGCACTGGAGCCAGGAAGTGATGCTCAAGGCAAAGGCCAGAGCTTCCTGAAAGAGAATAGCAGTGATTCTCAGTGATAGTGAGGACCCGATCTCCTCCTCTGATGAGAACAGTCAAGTTAATGTCAGGAAAACCAGCCACAGCAAAGCTTCTCCTGGGAAATCAGAAGCACACCATCCTCCCCTCCTACTCTCCTTTCATGCCATTGGTAAACAGCCCTCAGGTGGGCCTTCCATGCCCCGAACCATGCTGACTCAGTTCACCTGGGCATTCCCACTCAAGCTGACCATTAGTTATCCACTACAGTACTGGAACTCTGAAAATTTTACAGAAGGGTTGAAGAAACTAAAAGAGTTCAAAGAGGAAATGAACCAAAAGTTCAAAGCAATTTTATCCAATATGTCTGCAGTGAATTTGGAGAAACACATAAAAAATCAGATGAGCTAACCAAAACAGTTCAAAACTTGAGTGACAGATTCAACAAGAGCATAGAATCTCTGAAAAGAAGTCAAAGAGAAATTCCTCAAATGGTCAGGCATGGTGGCACACACCGTAATCCCAGCACTCGGGAGGCTGAGGCAGGAGGACTGCTGGGAGTTCGAGGCCAGCCGGGACGACATAGTGAGTTCCAGGCCAACCTGAACTACATAGCGAGACCCTGTCTCAAAAAACAGAACAAAAAAAAAAACTGTATAGAATTCATACATTGCAGAAATGACCAGTGTATGTGAAGACAAAGTGTCTGAAATTGAGGACAAAATAGCAAATTATGATGAAGTACTCAAAGAAGCCACAAAGAAAATGAAAGAATGAGAGATTATCCAGCAGCTACTAGATGACAATAAGAATACAAATCTAAAGCTAATTGGAGTTAGAGAAAAGCTAGACGACAACACACATGACTTTACTAACATGCTTACAAATAGAAGGGGGCAAGGGAATGGATCTCTTGCAAAAGGTAAGGGGCCTAACGGGATAAGGCTGAGGTTTGAGGAGGGGAAGGGGAAATAAGTAGGATAAAGATCTGCCATGTACAGGAACCTAATAACTGCAATGAATGTAAACATTAGATGCCATCACATGAGATAAGATGAAGAGTATCAACAAAAATGAAAATTCTTGCTGATAGGGGAATTGGAGTGGAGGTGAGGAAAGGAAAGGAGATTTAAAAAAAAAAGAACCAAACTGTAGTATATATGTGTACCCATGTAAACTTCATGTAATATAAACATGTACTAATAAAATCTGAAAAGTTTAAAAACGAATTAGCAGACTAAAATATCACAACTGTATGTGCATACAGCTAAAGGAAAGATTTAAAATGTTCATCAGTCCCAGCAGGGGAATTTTTAAAATTTGTATTAGTACATGTTTGCAGTACACAATGATTACATTCATTGTGGGAAGTTAGTACATGTATGTAACACACCTTAGCTCTTTTTTCAGCTACTTCTTTTAACCTCCATCTCTTGGTCTCCTTTGGAGGGAATTTTTAAAACACAAAAGTCAAACTCCAGAACCTGAAATGAAAAAAATCAACCGAATGGGATTAATAACAGATAGACTTTGCAGGAAAAAAAAAAAAAAAAACTAGTAAACTTGTCTATCAAGTGAAACTACACAAAATGAAATGAACAAAATAGAGAAACAAATTCAAGGTCAAAAGAAAAACTTGAGCTGATGTGATGCCCATATACTGGGATTTGCCTAAAAATGGGGTGAAAAATGGCCAACCTACCTCTGTTTGATGAAAACTATAAACCCTCTATGCTAGATTGCAAGGACTTTCACAACAAAGCACCACAACAATCCTGGATGGTTCAAATAACAGAAATTTATTGTTTCAGAGTCTGAAAGCTAGAAATCTGAAAACAAGATGTTGGTAGTTTTTTCCCTTTCAGGACTGTGAAGAAGACTCTGGCTTAGAGTCTGATTTTGCTAATGGTCTTTGGGGTGCCTGGGCTTACAGAAGGGCAGGCCAGTCTCTGCTTCACTGTCACATGGCATCTTCTCTGAGCTTGCATTCCAAGGATTTTTGTTCATTTGCTTCACTTTGTTTTGTTTTGGGCAGTGCTGGGGATTGAACTCAGGGCCTTTGCATTAGCTGCATCTTTAGCCATTTTTATTATTGTTATTTTTATTTTTTAATTTGAGACAGGGTCTCACTGAGTCTCTAAGTTGCCCAGGCTGGGCTTGAATTTGTGAACCTCCTGCCTCAGTACCCTGGAATACTGGGATTACAGGCATGAGCTATCACAGACAGCCAAAGCTATTTTACAAGGCCACCAGTCATGCTGGATTTAGGGCCCATCTTAATAACCTCATCTTAACTCATTACATTTTCAAATAAAGTCATCTTCTGAGGTACCAGGGGTTAAGAATTCAACATGTGGATTTTGGGATCACACAATTTAATACAAAATCCACAGACCAAAGAAACTCAAGAAATTCTAAACACAGGAGATATTTTTAAAAACACACACACACTGAAGCATATCATTATCATTGGTAAAGAGAAAAATGTCTTAAAAGCATCAGAAAGAGAAAAAGCAAGCATTATATACAAGCAAAAATAAAGATAACACAAATCTTTCATCAAAATCCAAGCAAGCAAGTTTAAAGTAATGGGGAAAATGTCAATGTTGGATTTTATGCTCAACAAAAAATATCTTTTAGAAATGAAGATGAAATAGCCTTTTCTGGACTTATAAAACACAAGACCACTTATCACCAACAGATCTGCCTTATAAGACGTGTTAAAAGAAGTCCTCCAGGAAGAAGGTAAACAATAGCAGATGGAAATATGAATCTGTACAAAGGAAGAAAAAGCACTAAAAATGATTATTTGACGGTAAATATACATAATGTTTTTCTTGGTGTTTAAATCTTTTTAAAAGATAACAGACCTTTCAAACAAAAACAATTGTGACGTTTAGGACACATGGCAAAATAAAGTAATGGTAACATTAGCACAAAGATAGCGGAGGACAAATAGAAACATACTCTTCATAGTTCTTATATCATAGTGAGATAATATAACCTCACCTAAACATAGACTATAATAAATTAAAAATATATACTAAAATCCCTAAAGCAATGTTAAAGTAACAAAGCAAAGAGTTATAGCTTCCAAATCTTAAAAAGGGCCAGAGATATAGCTTAGTGGCACAAGCTCCTACCTAGTAAAGCACAAGGTCCTGAGTTGATTCGCAGTATAAATAAATAAATAAATAAATAAATAAATAAATAAATAAATAAATTTTTAAAAATATGTATGATAAAAAGACACCCAGAAGAAGGCAGAAAAAAGGAGAAAACAATAACAAGATGAATAAAAAATAGTAAGAAATATATTTAAATCTGATCATCTCAATTATATTATGTGACAATAGTCTAAATATACAATTAAAAGAGAGAGATTGTCACATTGGATTATAAAAGCAAGACCTGACTATATGCTGCATAAGAGAAGCTTGTTTAACTATAAAAATACAAATGATATAAAAGAGGATGGATACAGTTATGAGGTATGATCAAAATTTACTGTGACTGTTTAAGATATTTTTTAATTATTACAATAAAAGATACAACACCGTTAACTACCCTCAAAAACAAAAAACACAATAAATGGAAGCAAAGGTTTTGTAAATAGAAGGAGAAGAAAGGTTGAAGGGAGGGTAGGGGAATGGGAAAGAAAAGAATCAAGATATATCATGTACAGGTACAAATTCCCAATGATGAATGCTATCGTTATGTATATCAAAAATGTACTAATAAACTTAATTTTAAAAAAACATTACCCCCGCTCAAAATTCTCCCCCTCACTTCAGACACACTTATGCCACATTTTGCCTCTTTCTGAAGCAGCTTTGACGGTCCTCTTTTTTGAGTGTCTGTAAGTCATGCTGCAGCTGTCTTCACTTCCTGAATTCAAAATCGTTACTTTTCACGGTCATTCTGACTTTGAAGAAGAGCCTGAAGTAGCCTGGTGCCAGATCTGGTGAACGGAGTGGACTAGAATGCATTCGTGATGTTACTATGAGGTTGCCTTTCCATTAGATCATGAAAAAGAACCTTCAGAAGTGCTTCAGAAAGTGCCAAGAATGATGGGATAGGGGCATTCAAAGTGAGGGGAGCATTTTGAGAGGCATTCAAGGCAGTGTGTCTTTTACCGCAATGGTACTTTTTTTTATTTAAACATGCATCATGTATTGTGATCACCCTTTGTATATCATGCTAAGTTTAGTCAACAGAATCCTGGAATGGGTATATAAATAGGCAAATATATTGCAGAGAATCTTACTAAGGATAAAGTCACTTCAAAATGACAAAGTTTAGGGGGCTGGGGATTTAGCTCAGCAGCAAAGCACCTGCCTGACAAGCTCAAGGTTGTGAGTTCGGTTCCCGGTACCGGAGAAAAACCAAAAAAAAAAACAACAAAAAAAGACAAAGTTTAATTCATTAAGAGACTACAACACTAAACATTTTTATACAGTTAGTAATACATCTTTAAAGTGCATAAATAAAAAAACCTGATAAATCTGCAGGGGAAAATAGATAAATCTAAAATTATATTCAGAAATTTCCATACCTTTATGGAAATCATACCGTAATTGGTAGGGCTAGTTGGCCAAAACTCGGTAAGATTATAGAACTCAAACAAAACTATGAACAACTTGATCTAATTGATTTTTGTACAATGTTCTACCCAAAATACACATTCTCTTCATGTGCACAGAAAAGATTTTTCAAAATAACCATGCGCTGGACCATAAAATAAGTCACAGTAAATTTTAAGGGATTCAAGTCTATAAGCTATATTTTCTGACCACAAATGAATTTAATTAGAAATCAGTAACAGAAACAAAACTGGGAGTTACCTAACTATCTGAAAATTAATATGCTTTTATATATCCCTTGGATCAAAGAAATCAGAATGGGAATTCACTATCACATATGAAGTTACCATAAATATTTCTATTAATAAGATTCAAATCACATATGATTAAAATGTGTGTAAAGATATTGCCTTTAAAACACAATATTTTGTCAAATTAATAGGAGCTAATAAAAAATATTAAAAATAAAAATTTCACAAATTCTAGACCATAACTTGTCAAAATTTATAGGACATCACCAAAATAATGGAGGAAAATATACAGCACTAAATATCTATACTAGAACAGGAGTGGGATGGTTGAGTGATTGTGTGTATTTGAGTTTAGTTAAGAAAAGTTTAACTAAATCAACTCATCAATTCCACCCTTGGGCTAAAGACCCACCCTTGGGCTGTTCATCTGCATGGACGGTATAAAGGGAAAAGGAGGAAGTATGGATCTGCTTTTGTTTCTTCAGAGGAGCTCCAGTCTTCACCTTCGCCTTGGATGTCATCTCCTGGCTTCTGGTTGGTGCAGACTTTTTGGCTTCTGGTGTAGACTCTTCAGCCTTGCAGCACAGACCTATGTGCCTCCTGATACGGCCTTGCACAGGACACTGCAGTGAGCTCCAGACCTGGGACTGAGTCCTTCGGTCTCCACTATGCAGACACCTTCTACACACTTCCTCATCTGACTCAGTGACTGACCATTGTAAGGCAATCTTGTAAACTCTTACACATTTGTATATCTTGTGTTATATGTTTCTCTAGTAAATACTCACTGATATAAGGAGAAAAAACAATTATCTCCATTTCTATCATAAAAAAGACCAAAGCATGAAACAATGAAATAATAGAGGGGGCTGGGGATTTAGCTCAGCGGCAAAGCGCCTGCCTGGCAAGCGCAAGGTCATGAGTTCGGTTCCCGGTACCGGAGAAAAACCAAAAAAAAAAAAAGAAATAATAGAAAACAGAAAACAAATGCTGGTGCCTACCTATGCTCCACACTGAGCCAGGAGAACCCAGGAGCCCCATGCTCCAACCCAGCTGATGCCACCCCTGCCCTCCACAGAGCAGAGCAACAAAGCTGACAACCAACAGACACTGACCTCATCAGAGACCAACACCCAGAGGAGAGTTTCACTTCAGGACTGAGTGATGCCTACCAAAGCAACTGGGTGAGAGACAGCCTTGGGAGATACACTTGGAGAGAGTGGGAGCTAAACAGGGAACTCCTGCAACCCCCAGGAGGCCCTGGCTCAGCCTCGGAGCCAGGGAATTATAGACTGTACAAGCTCTGAGCTAAATAAACCTTTCCTGCCTTAACTTTAGAGGTTGGGTATTTTGTCTCAACAATGAGAGAAGAGTAAATAAGACACAAACACTTACCAAGCTTACCAAAAAAAGGAAACAAAAGGCACAAATTAATGCAATTAAAAATCAAAAAGGTAGAATCACAAAGGACACTGCCAAAATCCACAAAATTATTACCAACTATTACAAACAACTGGAGAACTCAGAAGAAATGGAGAGATTCCTAGATACATATGAATTGCCAAAAGTGAACCAAGAAGACATAAAAATCTTGATCAATCTACAAGAACCTCAGAGAGATCTAACACCAATATTCCCTCAAACTCCTTAATAAATTGATAGGAAAGAAATATTTCCAAAATGATTCTCAGAGGTTAACATTATCCTGACAAGGTTCAAAAAAAAAAAAAAAACAGACAAGGATCCAGATAAGGATCAAAAAAAAAAGTACTGTAGGCTAATTTCTCTAATGAACACAAATGCAAAAATCCTAACATGACATTGGCAAACAGAAATGTGATAAATCATCAAAAAGATCATGCAACATGATCAAGTAGGCTTCATCCCAGGGATACAAGGATAGTTCAACATACACAAATCAATGAATGTAATTCATCACATAAACAGAAGCAAGGACAAAAATCACAGGAGCATCTCAATAGATGCAGAAAAAGCCTCTGACAAAATCCAACATCCATTCATGATTAAAAAAAAAAAACTAAAGAAAATATCTCAATGTGATACAAACCATTTATGACCAACCTACTGCCAACATCATAGTAAATGGGATAAAACTGAAAGCTTTCCCTCTAAAATCAGAAACAGACAAGGATGTTCATTATCACCACTCCTATTCAACAATGTCCTCAAAACATTAGCCAGAGCAATCAGGCAAGAGAAAGACATAAAAGGGACACATATAAGAAAGAACAAAGTCAAAATGTCACTATTTGAAGATGACAAGAACCTTTACTTACAAGACCCAAAGAACTTCACCAAAAGATTCCTAGAATTGGTAACCAAACCTATCAGTGCAGCAGGATACAAAATAAAGACACAAAAGCAATTGTGATCCTATATACTAATAATTAACTCACAAAGAAATTAGGAAAACAACATCATTCACAATAGCATCAAAAATTAAATATTTAGATATTAACCTAAATGAAGGAACTGAAAAGCCTTCTACAATGAAAATTATATCAGACTGAAAAAGGAACTTGAGCAGGATATCAGAAAATGGAAAGATATCCACTGTTCCTGGACAGGCAGAAACAACATAATCAAAATGGTTATACTTCCAAAACTGACATACAGATTTAATGCAATTACAATCAAAATGCCAACATCATTTTTTACAGAGCTAGAGAAATCACCCTAAAATTTATATGGACTCAGAAGAGACCCAGAGAAGCAAAATGAAGCCTAAATAACAAAAGCAAACAAGTGGCATCTCAATCCTGGTTTTGAAGTTATACTATCAAGTTATGATGATTAAAACAGCATGGTACTGGCACAAAAATAGACATGGAGATAGTGGAACAGAAGAAGCAGAAACAACACCAGGCACACACAGCTATTTGATCTTTGACATAGTAGCCCAAAGCTGACTCTAGAAGAAAGATAGCCTCTTTAAATGGCACTAGGAAAATTAGAGATCCCCACACAGAAGACTGAGTCTCTCAGTCATATCTCTCACCATGTGAGAGACTCATATCTCTCACCATGTGCTAAACTAAAATCAAAATGGATCAGAGATCTAGATGTTAAAAGAGGAACGATCTGCTGGCAGAGAAAATAGGTAGTACAACTTTTGAAGATAGGCATATGCAAGGACTTTCTGAATGAAATCCTAGTGCCACAGGAAACAATATCAAGAATCAACAAATAGGATCATATCAAATTAAAAAGCTTCTGCACAACAAAAGAAACAACAGAGTTAACAACCTACAAAATGGGGAAAAAATTTTCCAGCTATTCTTCAGAGAACTAGCGTCAAGAATATATAAAGAACACAAAAAAAAGTTAGACTCCCCAAAATTAAAGGCCTGATCAAAAAATGGGCAACTAAAATGAATAGACACCTCTCAGAAGAAGTACAAAAGGGTATAAATACATGAAAAAATGCTCATCTCTGGGCATCACAGAAATGTGAATTTAAAAACTACACTGAGATATCATCTTACCCTACAAAGAATGGGTATCATCAAAAAATCTTGATAACAAATCCTTCAAGGCTGCAGGGAGAAAGGAACACTTCTACATTGTTTGTGGGAATGTAGACAACTACAGCCATTGTGGAAGTCTGTATAAAGATTCCTCAAAAAACTAGAACTAGAAATTCCATTCGACCCAGCTATCCCTCTTCCAGATATCTTCTCAAAAAGTTAAAATCATATTACAGGGATACATGTATACCCACGTTTATAGTGACACAATTTATAATAGCTAGATCTTAGAAACAGTATATATGTCTTTTAACAGATTAATGGATGAGAAAACTGGAGTATACAGATACAATGGAGTACTATGTTTTGCGTAAATAATGATAAACTTAAGGGATCTGTGGATAAATGGATGCAATTTGAGAACATAATGTTAAGTGAAGTAAGTCGGATGTACAAGCTTAAATGTTGCATGGTTTCTTTTATATGAGAAAAACAAAATATATATGTACAAATAAAAGGAAAAATAGGAGATAAACAGGAAGTAGGGATAAGTCCAAATATTGTACTCCCCCAAATTACATATTCCATTGTTTAAAAAATATTTTATATATGCTAATTTGTTTCATTTATACTAATTCTATCTTCATTTTGAAAACAAAGTTTTTGTTGTTATCTGTTTCTTCTTTGTAAGAATCTTTTGGTCTATGTCTTGTACTCTAAGTAACTACTTTGAAAATGATACACAATGTATTAATTATGGCTTTTTATTATTTTGTTATGCAAGTTTGTTTTCTTTTTTCATAAATCAATAAAATTGAAAGCTGCTTCTTTAATAAATTTGATAAAATTGATAAACCTTTAGCCAGACCAATCAAAGGAAGAAGAGAAAAGGTACAGATTAGCAAATCACAAATGAAAGAAATGGCATTCTATAAACATTAAAACAAAATAGGGAAATATGATAGCAGCTATACACTGGTAAATTTGATTATTTAGATGAATTATATGAGAAATACAACCATCAAAGTTTGTTCACCAAGAAAAAGATGACCCAATTGCTATCAATTAACTTATAATCAAAATCTTTCCACTGAGCTGGAGATGTAGTGGTAGAGCACGTGCCTAGTGTGAATAAAGCTCTGGGTTCAACTCCCAATACTACAAAAAAAAGAAAAAGAAACTAAAAACCTTCCCACCAAGAAAATTTCAGGTCCACATGGCTTCAATGGTAAATTCTCCAAATGCTTAAAAAGTAATACCAATTTTATACAAACTCTCACAAAAGTGAAAAAGAGGAAATATTCTCATTCCATTTTGTGAGGCCAAAGTTACTATTTATATCAAAACCAAAGACACAACAAGAAGGAAAATTACCAATACTCCTAATGAACATGAAAGAAAAAAAAAAATCTGAAAGTTTTAGCAAACCTAATCCAACAATATTTAAATACAATGACTGCCGGGCGTGGTGGTATGCACCTGTAATCCCAGCACTCAGGAGACTGAGGCAGGAGGATTGCTGCAAGTTCCAGGCAGCCTGGGCTACAAAGTGAGTTCAAGGTCAGCCTGAGTAGCATAGCAAAACCCTGTCTCAAAAAGACAAAAAGAAATTAAATAGGATTATACATCACAGCTAAGTGAGATAAGCCCCAGAAATAAAAGCGTATGTCCATAGGAAGACTTGTACAAAAATATTCACAATGTTTTTATATGGGATGGCTAAAAATGGAAACAAACCAAGGTCAAGAGGTGAATGATTTAGTAAATTCCATGCGGTGGAATACTACTCTGCAGCAAGAGTGAACTCTTGATGCATACACAAATCTCAGTGCAATTACAACAAAAGAAGCCAGCCCAAAAGTAAAGGACATACTTTATAATTCCACTTATTTAAAATTCCAGAAAACCCAAACTATTCATGGTTGCAGAAAGCAGAGCTGTGAGTCCCTGGCAATGCAAGGAGAACAAGGCAGAGCAAGGGCTGGTGGGACAGAGGAGGAGATAAAAGGAACAGGAGAAAAAAGCAGGGGTTGTTAAAGAGCTATTCACTATCTTGACTGCAGTGAAGGTTTCACAGATGTACACATCTTCCAAAATAATGGCACACCCTAGATACATGAAGGTCATTGCGTTAGAGAAGCTTTAAACAAAAGCATTACCACAACACACCCACTTACAGCCACACTCTAGTGAGATGCTGTCTTAAACAGGACAAACTCTACAGGATTGTTTAAAAAAGCAAGACCTGAAAGGTTTGCACAAGTCAAGCGTCAAGCTTGCACAAATCCTGGGTTAAAAAAACAAGAACAACAACAAAAACATCTCATCTCCACGCTACTTGTAGGACTACGTTGTCCTGAACATCAGTCCCTGCTGATTCCCCTATTAACACAAAAAGTGTTACAAAGAAATAATAAGCTTTGAAATTAAAAAAAAAAAAACCTAACTCTGCAGAGGTTCGGTAAGATACCAAAAAAAAAAAAAAACATTCTGTGACCAGAAAACAACAGAAGAGGTCACACCAAACTGCGTCGCTTCCAAGCCCTTTCACAGGCACTGTGCGTCAGCTCTGGAGAGCAATGGTGTGCATCCAGCCTTTCTCAGAAGTATGTTCTCTAGAATCCTTGTGGTCACAGGCCTTTTCCCAGGAGGAGCGGCCAACCTAGCAGTCTCTGGGACATTCTCTGTGAGAATTTCCAGGTTCCTCTCTGTCCTTTTAGCTCTGTGCTGGATACTGCTAACGAGAGGAGAGGAAGGGAACAAATAAAATGAGGGGCACACAGGCAGTTCCCATAATTCAGGCGAAGCACATAAATCCTGAAGCCAAAAACAAGCTGCTTTGCATCTCCCATTGTTTCATTTATCAAGGGCGCAGGCATGAAGGATGTCTTCTCAGCGTGATGCGCTCCCTCCACGCACACAGATAATCAATCAGTAGTGGGTGATGGCTGAAAGAGAGTGACAGACTCGACTGAGGAACAAAGGGTGCCCATTAGGGGAGAGACAGACGGAGGAGAGTGCTTGGGAACCATTTCTGTTCCGGAGGGGATCCCTGCCGCCGACAGCTCCACCTCCGGGGACTCTTTTTATTAAAATAAGCTTCCACCTCAAACATGGAGTTCACAGTCTGGGCACCTCCATCCATCTTTCAGTTGTCAAATGACATCGTAAATCTTCCTTTCTGCTCTCAAAGGGGCCACTGCGGTCCCTGCCTCCTGCCTTTTTCACCTGGGCACTATTCTTCTCAAAGACGCGGACAAAAGCAAGCTGTCCCACACAACAGGAATTCGGCTGACCTTCTCCTAATGGGGCTGGGAACTCAGACCCCAGAGACAGGCCAGCTGGAATGGCCAAACAATGTAGTGAGCAGAAGAAAGCCCATGAATATTCAAGCACGAGCAGGGGCTCTGAGAGTCGCTTTACCCCAAAGGGAAGCCTGACTGCTCCCTCCCACTCCATGAAGAGCTAAGAGGACCAGCCAGGTAACAACGAGAACTTCAGCTCTCCAGTGTTAACCAGGTGCAGTTCCAGTGCTCAGAGATGGCTCCAGTTCAAGAAGGGGCCAGGGATGTAGCTCAGGGCCACAGGTGCCTACCTGGCAAGTGCAAGGTCCTGAGTTTGATCTCTGGTACCAAAAAAAAAGAGAGAGAGAAAAATGTATATATACAAGATGGGAGGGTAAGAAGCCACCAGCAGAGCTGTTCACTCACTCCTTGTGCCTAAGACCTTCTCCCAGGGCTTCTCTGAACATCAGAGCCCAAGATAGCCCATGCATGTCATTTTGGGTCATCTCCCTGATTGTAAAAATGGAAAAACTCATGCCTAAGAGATTGCCGTAAGTACACAATGGATTATTGGTAAAATGCAGATCTAGAATCCAAATCCCATAACACGACATTCATTGTATATCGCTCACTAGATTGACTAGAGCCTTCCAAAAGAGGTCAGGGAGTTTCACACACACTCCGAGTTTCTAGGTAAAATTTCAGATGTGTACACACTTTACAAAACAAGCTTCAGAGCCTCATCACACAGAGAAAATATAGAACACCTTCCAACAACAAGGAGTTGTTCAGTTCTCAAAGTAGAGGAATGACAGAAAAAAAAAAAGTGGGGCTCACATGGCAGGTGCTCATTTTAGGAACAGAAAGGAAACAAATCAACAAAATCATCTGGACAAGGAGAGATTGGCAGGGGTCCCCCGGAGAAACTGTTAGATGGGGTGTATTGGTTTTGCATCCTCATATCTCTTCTTTAACTCGCCATGCATAATCTGGTCTTCAACATTCCTCTTACCCAACATATATCTTACCCACGGATATAGTTTATCTGTGCTATATCCCATCCTGACTTACTCAGGTTTTCCTCCCAGGAGTCTTCATTGCCTTCAACAAGTACATAGTGGTGGCATATCAGAAGCCAGGGCAATCTGGCTTGGCCCTGTTAGCGTGCCAGAGGGCGCCACTCAGGCAGGTTCACAGACAGAAGTCAGAGCAGAGGATGGAAACATAGGCTAATCAAAGTTATCTTTGAAAATTCCTTAAATCTTTCGCAAGTAGTATATGGTAAATGTGCTCTTCTCTCTCAAACTGGCTGGCATATGCACAGACAGCAACAATGCTATATGTAAAAAGATCAAATCTTTGAATACTGTGTCTTGCTCAGTGTGAAGAAATGTTCCCAGGGGCTGGGGATTTAGCTCAGCGGCAAAAGCGCCTGCCTGGCAAGCGCAAGGTCATGAGTTCGGTTCCCAGTACCGGAGAAAAACCAAAAAAAACAAAAAAAAAAAAAAAAAAAAAAAAAAAAAAAAAAAAAAGAAATGTTCCCAGTAAGAGACACCATAGACATCAAGACGAACTGAGCTCAGGTCTTCATCTCTTCCCTATTTGCCCTGAGCATCCCGTCGCAGGATGGAATGGTAGGCAGAACTGCCTTTGCTTCTTGAATTATTGTTTTCTCATGCAAACCCTTGTGGTCACTGCTTGGCTGTTGCTTTGTTTTTGGCCAATCATGATTCTGGGTCTGTAAAATGTGTCCGTGATACCCTTCCACACTGACAGCAGTGATCATGGGTTTCTGTCCATGTACTCATGGTTTACCCAAAGACTCACCTGTTTTTACAGGACAGAAATCTGGAGATGGAGGAGTCAGAGGACAGATGCAAGAAACAGGGGATCAAGACATCGTATACACATGAACCACTTTTCCATGATGAAAGTATTTATTATGTATTGCAAACATATACTAATTTTTAAAAAGCGAAAAACAAAGATGCCCCTGTTTTTAAAAATGAGCGTCCTATGCTGTCTTATCTGGTTCCTTAGAGGGGAGAATTTATCAACTCTATTTTCCTAGCTAGTTTCTTAGACAGGTGAGTGAACAATAAAGCCACTGAGTCTGAACATATCTGGTTTAGGAAGTCTCACTTTAAAAATAAATCAAAAAAAGCACTAGGAGATAATTAGTTGTGAGAGTATGCCCTAGTTCTGCCAATGATTCACGAAAAGCTTAGGGCAGGTCTTAACCTCTCTGCCCCTCAATATTTTGCTCTACAAGTAGATTAATGCTAGGGAAATAAGGTTTTGTTTTTCTAGCTCTGAAGTACTGTGCCTCTAGGCCCAGCTGGGAAACTTGCTGAATAACCTCAGCCAAAAGCTTCCCCTACCTAGGCTCAAGTTCTGGTTGTTTGTGACCCGAGGCCTCACGTAACCTCTTCCTGACTCATATCCTGATCTGTTCAGGAGAACATAAAGGTCCTGACCTCACAGAATTACACCAGATAATCCATGTAAAGGACTCAAGCAGCACAGGCACCTAGTGAGGAATAATTAGAAGCCAGTATTACAATAACAAGAGGCAGGCAGCTCAGCAGTCCCCTAAGTGCCCTGTAGCCTCACTCTTCCCTGGTCTGTTACCCAAGCTTTGGTCAGTCATGTTTGCCAGCAGTGGGCAAGCACCACCAGCCATTGAGAATCGCTGGCTCAGAGGATGGAACCCACATTGAGACACCCAGGAAGAAAAACTGATGGTGTCAGAGACAGCAAGAACATTTTGTCTGCGTGTACAAAGCTTCCCCGTTGCTCAGTTTAAGGTGGCAGTACTGTCTACCAGGTCCAACTGTACCGCCTGACCTGGAGGTCCAGAGTCCGGTCACTGCCCATCACCCTGTGTGACCTCAGACAACTCCCTGGCTTCGTGTTTGTGTATAAGACCTCCCAGGCCAGGCCGTAGGAGGGGCACCAGTGTGAAACTTCTCTGACCCCAGCCCTCACTAATGGTCCGCTATGGGTCTCCCTCACGGGCAGAGGGTGGGATTTGCCATCCCTGGTGCTGTTATGGTGAATGTCTGTTTGTGATGTACTTGGTTGATCCCTATGTCACCCTGCAAAGGAGGCACAGCAGCCAGTAGCCCCAGTCACAGATGACCTAGCAATGCGACATGATTCATGCAGGTCACAGAGCACATTATGCTGTGGCAAAAAGACAATCCCCATGGTTCTATTTCCAGCTTGAGTTTTTAGACCCTTATTTCCCCTGCTACCAAACATAAAAGATCAGAATCCCTCTGCCCCCATCCTTCAGTCCAAAAATACCTCAGAGTCTCTATGGTGACTCCAAGTCAAGGAGGTCACCCATGGTTCCCATCCCCGGCTCTGGCCTGATCCCTGACCTCCGCGTCGTTGTGAATGGTCCCAGATCTATGGGAATCACAGCACTGTCCATCCCCCACCATCCCATCTGTCTCCTACCCCATAAAAGAAAATGGGTTGAAAAAGCGCCATTGCTGTCCAGTTGCCCAGCTCCTGAAAGGTCATCTACCCACTCTGTTCTGCCTTCCCACACCCCCGCAGGAGAGCCCAGAGGACCGACTGCCTCGGCGCCTCTGCATTGCGTCTGTGCTCCCTCGCCCTCGCCTCCCCCCTCCCAATCCTTGCGCGTGCTCCCTTCCGCTAGGAGCATCATTGCTGAGAGCTGTGCTGTCTGGCCCAAGGGCTACTAGGGGCATACAAGACAAAGCTGGAGCAGGCTGCAGGGGCAGCAGCCGGGTCAAGGGGGCTCAGCCATCCCCTCGGGCTCCAAGTGCAGCCCAGTACCCCATCCGCAGCTTTCCCGCTGCCACCCAATCCACAGCCTCCTCCAGCGCACGCGTAGTCCCTCTCGCCATTGGGATCTGGTTGCTCTACAGCCCTGAGCGAGCTGTGAGATCCAACGCCCTCCCCCTCCTCTAGACGGCCACTGGACTCTTGGCAATGAGGCCGAGTTGGAACTGTATCTGTGCCGCAGAAAGCCCGAATCTACCGAGGGAAAACTGATGCAATGCAGAAAAGGTGTGCGTTAAACAGAGCCAGTTCCCAGCGAAAACTGTGCAGCTGGAGGCTTGACGTCAACAACTTCAGCCTCTCCGCTCTGCGCCAGCCCTGCAATCCATCACGCCTTCCCCCACACGCCAACCCAGGGACTGATGTCTTCATAGTGTCCTCCTCTCGCTCTCCCAGAGGCTGCTCTCACAAAGGACATCTCCTCTCTGTCCCCTACACCTGAGTAAAAATGCGAGTCGCTCTGTCCTCTCTGCTGTACTAATTTCCACGCCTGGCCTCCTCTCTCAAGGTGGATGTCCTGGTAGTCCTTCTTTGGGGTCATAGGAAGAGGGATGGGTGAGGCGACCACCCGGAGGAAGCAAGACCTGTGGGACTTACAGCGAGGTCTCCTTCTCAGGGCCTCATCTGACCAGTGGGTGGGATAAGATCTGACAGATCTATTCTCAAGAGGTTGCTTCTTCAAAGGGGAGACAGTGAATAGAAATCTGGGCTTAAAATCACCCATGCCTGAGTTTACATCTTAGTTCTCATTATATGACCTAAAGCAGGTTTCCTATCTTAAGTCTCAGTTTGTTTATCTGCAAAATAAGGATAATTATATTTTAAATATTTCAAAGAGTTGAGATATCTAAAAGACTAAGTTGGGAGCTGGAGATTTAGCTCAGCGGCACAGCGCCTGCCTGGCAAGTGCAAGGTTGTGAGTTCAATTCCCGGTACTGGAAAAAAACAAAAACAAAAAAAAAAAAGACTAAGTTATATATATAGCATATACTCTGTAACTGGGTTATGTCCGTTTAATTCAAACCTGACTATTTACTAGCTGTGTGACCTTGGCAAAGTCACTCGACTGACCTCTCAATGCTTTGGTTTCTCTACTGCAAAATACTGTACTTATTATGACTAGTAGTGCAGATTGATTTTGTGTGTGTGTGTGTGCTGGGAATCAAACTCAGAACCTTGCGCTTGCCAGGCAGGTGCTGCGCCACTGAGGTGTATCCCCAGCCCAGTAGTACAGATTTAGTGATCTCATACATATGTAAAGTTTTTACAACATTAGCCTACATTAACATGATAAGCATTAATAAGCACTAGATATTATCCCAATTGTTATTTAAATAAATCCCTTAGGACCATCTCTGATACGTTGTAAATGCTCAATAAGTGATAACCATCACTACAATGTCTGAATATACAACAGCTGCTGTTGTCCTCGGATGGTCTTTGTCACAGAGGCTGCCCGATTCCCCATTGTGTGATGAGGGTTGGGAGTGAGGCACACTTAGGGTTTCCAGTGACCTACAGGTTGGTACTTAAGAGGCAGTGGGTAGAATCCATCACATGTCCAAAGAAAGCAAAGGGCTTGAGAAGAGACAGACAGAAGCCAAGAGAAAAAAAAGACAGACATGTTCTCACACATGGATTCCGCAGTTGGCAGAACCCTGAATGCATCTACTTACCAGCACGACAAAGCTCTCAACAGCTCTGCCAAAGCTGTTGACTGAAAACCCACTTCTGTATGAGACGAAGAAGAACTTCTCCATATCACAGATTCAAAGGGTGGTGCATTCTTGATCTAATCTCTTTGCTTATGCATGCATAAGACAGATGAGGGCCAGAGAGGGTCAGGCACTTATCCAAGACCACACAGCTGCTGAGTAGCAGTCAGGGCTAGAATCAAGACTTCTAACCCCAAGTCCAAAGTCACAAATAACAGGCTAGATACTTAGAAATGCAAATTATGCCACAAAAATGTGACCCAACAGGCCCACTTGGAGTGAAAGGCATGGGGAGGTGGTGCTTAGAATAATCAGGCGTACATTCATCCCTTATGCTCCCCCTCATTGGGGTGAGAGGCGGGTACCTGCCCGTGGTCCTCCCTGCTATCTTTCCTCAGCCTCTGTGCCCAGGCACTTTGCAGATATGCCTCAAAGACTGCCTGCCAATGCACTGTATAATGATCCTACACTGTGCATAGCTGAGGGGCTCCAGATGCCCACATCACTGAGATCACTGCCACAAGACTCACCCAGAAAGAGAAAGAGTGTCAGCCACAGGGAAGAGCCAAAGAGAAAGGCTTTTTTGTAGTTATCAAAAGATGATCTATCCCCACACTTACAGTGCCTTCTTTGACTCTTTCTTATTGGCCACATAGTCCTGGAGTTAATGTGTTTCAAGCCACTCAAATGCAAAAATGAAAGAGCTGTTGTTGTTGCTGCTGTTGCTGCTGTTGCTGCTGTTGCTGCTGCTGCTGCTGCTGCTCCTGCTGCTGCCTAGCCCACACATGAGATCTTCTATGGAAGATTCTGCGGGAGCAGCTTATAACATCCTGCAGAGACAACTCTCCAGCTGTCCACATTAGACCTTCAGGCCACACTGCCTAGATTCTCCACCAACCCTATCACTGCATCCAAGTCGCTAACCTTCACTCCAGCAATAGCGCCAATTCCAAAGAGATAAGTGCTGCATGGCTTCTGGTTCCTATGTTACAAACTCAGACAAAATCTAATTATTTAACAAGTAGTTGCCAAACATCACCGTGCAGGAGTCCATTAGGAGTGAAAGGAAAAATATAGTGCCTTCTCTCAAGGAGCTAAGAGTTTGGTCAGAAAGACATAATATATACTTCATAAAAATCAAGCAGAACTCCCAAATGCATCTGTATATCGGCCCCTGAGGCAGCCTTTGTCAACTGCCACTAAAACAGCCAGAAGACAGAAGAAAACATACAAAAACACATAATGAAAAAGAAGAAGGGAGAAAAAGACACATTTAGTAGAAACATTTGTCCCGTGAAAATCAGCTGGTGTTGCTAAAGAAAGCTTTTCAAAGCCTGTAGCTTTGTCTCAAGATACCTTAGAGATTCTGTGAGACCCTGAGGAGTACCTTCCCACTGTCTGCTGTGACTCAGAGATACAAGCAAATTATAAAACGTCCCTTTATGTCCTAGTCTTTTGGAGGGAGTAGGGCACTGGTTGGCTCACAGCACACAATAACTCGCTGAATAAATGAACAAACCATTCCCTGAGCCACCCATCCACACACCACAACTCCTAATGCCCTAATTCTATATGCTGTGAGAGACAGTAACTCTCTGGGCGTGAAGGAGGAACTGGCGAATTGCATCCTGGAACATATCATTTCCACACATAAAGAAATTTGATCTTGAAGAAAAAAATTATTTCTAGTAATAATATATGCTGAAAATTGGATTTTGCATGTGTTCCATGAATTCAGAGTGTGATAAAGATAGTAAAAGATAAAATGCAATCTTAGCAGAATGCAGTGCTATAGATCAGTTTTTCAATTTCAGCACTATGAACATTTCAGGCCACATAATTCTTTTTTGTTGGAGAGCATCCCATTCATGGTAGGATGTTTAAAACCATCCCCAGCCTCTCCCCAGGAGCACATACACCCTGCCCCAAGTAGTAACCCAAAATGTCTCAGCTATTAGATAATTATCAACTGTTCCTTGTGGGGAAAATGTTGCCCCCAGGTAAAAGCTTAAGAAATTGGAGAGTATATAGTAATCTAGTTACATCATATTGCCCGCTGGTCATAAAGGTGACACTTTGCCACATAAAAGAAGGTGAGGAAAGGCAGGGGGGCCTCACCCTTCAATACTGACCAACCCAAGGTTTGGAAGGTTAACAGCTTTGAGCTTTATGGAATAAAATACAGAGCAAAGGAGAAAAAAGATTATCCCAAAGCCCCCTAGAAATAATCTACTGCAAGATGCAAACATTTTCAGAAAACTACTCTGTAATCTCAAAAAAAATCTGACATTAATGAAATAAGCAAACCATTAGAACAGATGTCTAATATGAAAATACAAAAAATATGGTATGACCATGAGATAAAAGGATGGAATGAGATAAAAAGGACATGTTTTTTAAATATTTAAAGACAACTAAAAATGTAATCACAGAATCAGAATATCAAAAAAGTAATCAGAATATCAAAAAAGTAATCAGAATCAAAAAAGTAAATAAGCAGATTCAAAAAAGCAGAAAGTGATAGCAGTAATGCAGAAAGCCCACTCAGACTGCAAAAGGAAAGGAAAAGAAGAAAATTCAAATAAAATAAAAGGCTAGCATGTAAATGCTTAGCATTTCTAAAAATTCCATTACAAGAAGAAACAGAATAACCAAAGATAAAATGTTAACAAAATGTACTCAAGGGCTGGAGATATAGCTCAGTGGCACAGTGCCTGCCTGGCAAGTGCAAGGTCATAAGTTCGATTTGCAGTACCAAACAAAACAAATCAAAATTTAAAAAACAAAACGTACTCAGATGGAAAAGACAAATGCATACTAGTAAAATTAGTAATGAAAATAGCATGATCTTTTTAAACATTACGTGAATAAAAAGAATGTTCTATGCATTTAAGGATTTTTTTTTTTTCATTTAAGGATTTTAAAAAGAAGGAAAAAGTGAAATTTCCAGGAAGGAACAGAATCAGACAAATCTCATTTTTGCTGTGAAGTGATCTGTAACACAAGAACCACTGAACCGGCCAATTACTACTAGGTAGGCAAGGAAAACATGCTATCTATGCCACTGCCTTCAAAGTCATCTGGTACCACATAGTTCCTCTAGCATGAGAAACCACAAGTATAAATAAGGACCAAAATGTATAATAGATATCATGAAATAGGAAGAAAATGTTCAAATGCAGGGGGCAATAAAGGAAGTGGGAAAAAATGGAAACAAAGCCTTCGTAGATGGGGCAAGTGAGAGGATTTGAAGGGAGGGGAATGGGAAAAAAAGAATCAAGATAGAGCATGTGTAGGTGGAAATGTCCTGTGATGAATGCTATCATTATGTCTAACTAAAATGTACAATGATCTTAATTTTTAAAAAGGCCATTTGAGAAGCAGGCCCACACCAGACATATGGCAACCCCTCCACCTTGCCCCATGCAAGGGCTTAACCTTCCACCCACCTCAAGCTAGCAGAGAGGAGCGCTAACCGGTACAGCTGATCCTGGACAGGGACAACACTTAGAGAGAGAAGGGAGCAGCCAGACCCTCGCTGTCAGTCTTCAGGAGCCCCTGCCTGGGGCCTACATCTATCAGAGACCAGAGGGCTGACCACATCTCCCATCCACCAACGGGAGCAAGGTCACATCTGGGCTTGGATAGTAGCTACACTCTTGGGGGAAACACACAATAGGGGCCTCTGGTGCAGGGAAGGCACTTCAAAATCCAATAGGACCTAAAGCTAAGCAGAGAATATCATGAATGCTGGATCCCAAAACTGCAGATACTGGAAATAAAACACTCACTCAATAACACAAGAATTTCTTTTCTTTGACTCAATCTTTTCAATTTTCTGTTTTTGATTTTTTAACTTTCTTTCATTTTTTAGAGGATTGGGGATTTTCCCCCTTTTGTTTCTCCTTTAGTTTCTTTTCTCTTTTCCCCTTTCAATTTTTTCCCTCCCTTTTTGCCTTTTATTTCCTGCATTTCACTGTTTATATTTTTTCTTCTTTTTCTTGTTTGTTCTTTCTTGCTACCGTTCTCTAACAGTATTAATTTCCTTTTATTCCTCAACAGGACCACTATCTCATTTTTCTCTCCTCCTTCCCATATTTCATTGAGTAATTTTTCAAATTTTGCTTTTTGCATTCTCCAGTACCCCACACCCTTGATCTTTACTAGTATAACTACTAAGCTTTATGAATCTCTAGATATCTAGTTAGATTTATGCTACTGTTGATGAATACTGTTCTATTGTTAGTAAAGTTGCTCATTTAGTAGCTATTTACTGCAGATCAATAGTAAGTCAACATTTGGTTTGTCTTAGTGTTCATGCTATAATTATACATCCCTTTTTCTATGGTTAACAGTGACATTATTGGTCCTCAGCATTTGTCAATATTCAATTTGTATTGGATGCTACAATTACTGCTGATTTTATTACTATAGGCAAGATAACATAGCTGTTGCTATGAAATGATTTTCTTGGGTTGTCAATATCTGGATTGCCTTGGGGTCATTAACAATACTGTGACCCATTGCTAGAGAATTAGGTACTAGGACCAACATGCTGCAAATTCCCATCCCAAGTAAACAGAGGTAGTTGGATCCTGGTACAGACACAAAGCCCAACCAGTGGTTAACCATGCCCAGATGACACCAACAAAAACATTAACTAAACAGGTCTCTGCACTAGAAAACTCTTTCCACTACAATCAACCCACGGGGCTCAAAACAAACAATAAATAGAAAGATGAGAAGCCAAGAAAATGCCTTCAAAACTCCCAAATCCCTCAAAGCTGATCCACACAACATTGAAAGGGAGGAAACCAAAAGCCACTCACCCAAATTATTTGAGGTGATATCAGAACAGATAATCAAACAGAATAACAAGGTACTTGGCAAACTCACAGAAGATATAAGTAAATAGGTATGGGACCAAATAAACAAAATGATCAGCAACTCTGCAGAAGACACCAACAAAAAGCTAGCAAAGATAAAGAAAATGATGCAAAAGATGAATGCCACTGTATAAAAGAATTAGAGTCTCTAAAAAGACTTCAGGAGAAATTCAGGAGATTGAAACTTCTAACAAAAGTGCAGGCAGAAGTGACCAATGTGAGGACAGAGTGTCAGAACAAAAGACAGTGCTGTCATCACTAACCAACTGACAGATACTTTAAAAACAATAAGAGAACATGAAAAATTGGTCCAACGGCTCCTAGATAATGCAAAGAAGACTAAGACTAATTGGAATTCACAAAAAAAATCAGAAAATAGCACAAATGACATAAAAAACAAAACTGTTTACATAACATAGTAGCAGAAAACTTTCCAAATAAGAGACTACAACAATATATAGATTGGTAAAGCATATAGAATCCCACATGGCCAAAACTGGAAAAGAATTTCACGACAACACAAGATAATCAAAATCGCAGAAGTCTGACACAATAACAGAATTTTTTAAGTTGTTACAGAAAACCAACAAATCATTTACACAGTGACAACCCCACTGAATTACAGCAGACTTTTCAACACAAACCTTAAAGGTCAGGAGAGCTTGTACTAAAGTGCTTCAAGCCCTAAAAGAAAACAGTCTCCAACTCAGGCTGATATATGCTGCAAAACTATCTTTCAAAACTGATGGAGAAATCAGATGTCTTCATGATGAAAGGATATTCATGACCACAAAACTAGCACTCCAAAAAATGCTCAGGGATACCCGAGAAAGACAATGAAGCTAACAATGATGAAATACCTAATAAATGAATTTATCAGAGTGAGCAGTTCCATAGAAAGTAGATAGGGAATCACCAACAGACTGAACCTAGAACCACATCTCTCACCATGTACTAAACTAAAATCAAAATGAATCAAAGCACTGAATGTTAAGACGGAGACACTTAACCTGCTGGAAGAGAAAACGGGTAAAAATCTTAATGTCATAGGCTAAGGTAAGGACTTCCTGAACAGAACTCTAGTTGCATAGAATAGTACTAAGAACCAGCAAATGGAAACATATCAAATCAAAAAGCATTCTGCACAGCAAAAGAAACAACCAATGGAGGGAAAAGACAACCTACAGAACTGGAAAAAAAATGTGCCAGCTATTCTTCTGACAGAGGGCTAATATCTAGAAAATATAAAGAACTCAATATATTAGACTCACCCAAAATAACAATCCAATCAAAAATGAGCAAGTGAAATGAACAGACACTTCACAGAAGTAAAAATGGTCAATAAATGCATGAAGAAATGTTCAACATCGCTGGTTATTAGAAAAATCCATCTCAAAACAATACTGAGATTCCTCCTTATTCAGAAAGAATGGGCATCATCAAGAAATCAAATAATGCAAAGGCTCATGAGGCTGCAGGGGAAAAGAAATCTTTATAGATTGTTGGTAGAAAAGTAAACTAATACAATCACTATAAAAATGAGTATGGAGATTCCTCAAACAGCTAAAACTAGAAATTCCAGCTATTCCCCTTTCAGTATATTCTCAGAAGAGTTAAAGACATCATATTACAGTGATACCTGCATATCCATTTTTATAGCAGTACAATTTATAACAGCTAACTCTTGGAAGCTGCCTATATGTCCATCAGCAGATAACATGGTATTTTCACAAAATGGAGTACTGGGGCTGGGGATTTAGCTCAGCGGCAAAAGCGCCTGCCTGGCAAGCGCAAGGTCGTGAGTTCGGTTCCCAGTACCGGAGGAAAAAAAAAAAAAAAATGGAGTACTACTCTGTCATGAAAGATAAACTCAGGTTATTTGTAGGAAAATGGGTACGCCTTAAGACCATAATGTTAAGTGAAGTAAATTAGACACACAAGCTTAAATACTCCATAGTTTCTCTTACATGAGAACCCCAAATTATAAATAAAGGGCAAAATAAAAGATGATAGGAAATAGGGAGGTAGATATTTCTCAAATGGGAAGGGGATCAAGAGATGGAAGGGGGAGGGAAAGGGGATAATAAAAGAATTAAGCAGTGTGTGTATGTGTACCAACTCCACACAAAGAATGTAAAAATTACGTACTGCAAACATGTTCTATAAAAAAATAAAATAAAAAAGTCCTTTGATAGGATAACCTCAAAGACCAAAGAAAGGAGAAGAAAAAGCAATGTAACATCACAAAACAAGACTGATTATATAAAATAATCAACAGTAAACATGGAAATCAAATAATAGAAGTGAATTTCATTGATTAGAAGTTTGAATAAAATGATGTAAAATGTTTACATAAAGTATACAAATTGTAATATACCGTCTTAACAGAACCAAAGACAAAAATTACATGGTTATCCCAATAGAAGCAGAAAAAGCTTTTGATAACGTCCAACATGCATTCATGATTTTAAAAAACCCTGCAGAAAATCAAAACAGATGGGCTTTATCTCAATCTGATAAAATCCAGCTATGACAAATCAATAACTAACATCATATTAAGTGGTAAAAAAATTGAAAGTTTTACTCTAAAATCAGGAACAAGAGACAAGGATGTCTGCTATCACCACTCCTACTCAATATAGTTCTGGAAACATTAGCTAGAGCAATTAGACAAGAGAAAGATATAAAATGAATAAGGATAGGAGAGGAAAAAGTTAAATTATCATTATTTGCAGATGACATGATATGCTACATAGAGGAAGACTCCACCAAAAGATGTCTAGATTTAATATCCAAATTCAGTAGTGTAGCTGGATACAAAGTCAACACTCAAAAGTCGATAGCACTCCTGTACACAAACAACAAACTCACTGAGAGAGAAATTAGGGAAACCACACCCTTTACAATAAAATCTCAAAAAATGAAATACTTTGGAATCAATCTAACAAAGGAAGTAAAAGATGTATACCTTGAAAATTACAGTACTCTGAAAAAGGAGATCAAAGAGGATATCAGAAAGTAGAAATATATCCCTTGCTCATGGATAGGTAGAACCAACATAGTGAAAATGGCCATACTCCCAAAATTGTTATACAGATTTAATGTAATCCCAATCAAAATACCATTAGCATACCTCACAGAACTACAGAAAACACTCCTAAACTCATTTGGAAGTAGAAGAGAACTAGAATAGCAAAAGCAATTCTGGGCAACAAAGGCAAGTCAGGGGACATAAAAATCCCTGACTTGAAATTATACTACAAAGCTACTGTGATAAAATCAGCATGGCACTGACAAAAAAACAGATCTGAGGATCAATGGAACAGCATAGAAGACACAGATGTAGGTCCAAACACACTCAGTGACCTTATCTTTGACAAAGGGGCCAAACATGTTCACTGAAAGATAGTCTCTTTAATAAATGGTGCTGGAAAAACTGGCTTTCTACATGTCAAAGACTAAAACTAGACCTGTGCCTTTCACTAGGCACTAAACTAAAGTCAAAATGGATCAAAAATCTAAATATTAAAACAGAAACACTAAATCTACCAGAGAGAAAATAAGTAGAAATCTTGAAGATATAGGGATAGGCAGAGACTTCATGAACAAAACCCAGACTGCATGGGAAATACCACAAAGAATCAACAAAGAGGATCTCACCTTACTAAAAAGTTTTTGCACAACAAAAGAAATCACCCACAGAGTTAAAAAAACAACCCACAGAATGGGAAAAAATTATAGCCAGTTGTCCCTCAGACAAAGGACTTATATCCAGCACATATAAAGAACTGAAAAAGTCAGGTCTCCAAATTCAAAGACCTAATCCAAAAATGGACATCTGAGATAAATACATACTTCTCAGATGAAAAAATTACAAACAGCAAATATATGAAAAAATATTCAGCATCATTGGTTATCTGAGAAATGCAAATTAAAACAACCCTGAGATTTTATTTCACTCCAGAAAAAATGGCTAGCATCGAGAAATCAACCAATGGGGCTGAGGAGGAAAAGGAACACTTTTCTACTGTAGGTGGGAGTGTGGGCTGGTGTAACCACTGTGGAAATCAGTTTGGAGATTCCTCAATAAACTAGGATTAGAGGTCCCTTTTGACCTAGCTATTCCCTTTCTAGATATCTTCTCAGAACAATTAAAAATATCATACCACAATGATGTATGTGCACCCATGTTTATAACAGCACAATTTGTAACAGCTAAATCTGGGGAACAACCCAAATGCCCATCAACTGAGGAATGGATAAAAGAGATGTGGTTTTTTTATATAATGGAGTACTATTCAACCATAAAGTAGGATAAACTTGAGACTTATAGGTAAATGGACGCAACTCGAGACCATACTCGTAAGTGAAACAAATCAGACCCATGTATGTAAACATCAGATAGTCTCACTAGTGAGAAGCTGAACAAGTAAATAGGACCCAAAATGTACAATAAATATTGTGAATTGGGAAGAAACTTAAAAAAAAGAGAATTGTGATGGAGGAAAGGGGAAAGGAAAGAAGTGGAAAAAGATATATAGATAGATGATAGATGATAAATAGATAGTTACATAGATAAGATAGTTATACTGTTACTTTCTCTTTTCATTGAAAAAGAAAGGTTTATGCTAATATTGTTTGGACAATATTACATGCTTATATCTTGTACCCTGAGTAACTACTCTGAAGATAACAATATGCAATGTATTAATTATTGTTACTCTCCTATTATCTTGTTTTGAAATTAATTTATTTTTCCTTCTTTTTAAAATAAAAAAATTAAAAGTATTAGTTTAATAAAATTAGATCTACATCTAAAGGTTACATTAACAAAGACTGAGATATGCTTGTAGGAAATTAGGAATTCACTAAATGTGTACTGAATGTTTTATAGTGAATACAGCTTTACTCTTGACTGAAAATTAGATAGCTGAAGATAAGACATTGCTCTTAAAAATGATTAAAGTAATTTTAGATAAACTATAACTATTCAAAACACCAGGAAAAAATAACAACATATACTTCATAAAACACAGAAAATAATAAAACAAGGAAGCATAAAGTAATATAAAAATTTTAAAGTTTAAATTGTAGACATTTAGCATATAATCAAGTTTAACAACTCTCTTACACGATCAAAACAATTCTGAAGGAGCTGGGGATTTAGCTCAGCGGCAAAAGCGCCTGCCTGGCAAGCGCAAGGTTGTGAGTTCGGTTCCCGGTACCAGAGAAAAAACAGAAAAAAAAACAAAAACAAAAACAAAAAAAAAAAAAAAAATTCTGAAATAACTATCATATACGCACAAATTATATTTAGTGAAAAGAACTCTCCCTGAAAAGAATTAATACATACACACACTTGCCAAAAAAGCTTAAAAATTAAACAAGGGGAAAACTATATAACACACAACTTATACAGGATTAAATCAGGTTCATAACCACTTTATGAGAAAAATAGAACTCAAAGTTCAAAAAAGGAGCCTTAAGGAAAATAAATAATATTGTAAAGGAAAAATGCATAATAAAAAATATTTGTATTTATTAGCCAAGAATTTCTTTGATATTTTATAGAGAAAAAAATAGTAGTGAAATAATTCAAAATACCTAAACTCTTAACTGTAAACATGAACAAAAATTTAAAAGGATGCAAATATCTAATATAAATTAATTATGTTGATTTAAACTGGGTACTTTACATGTATGGAATACATCTTCCTTTTAGCATTCACAAAAGAGTCATAAAAAGCAAGAATCCATTCAGCTACAATGAATACCTCAATACATTGTTTAAAAAATGGATACATCACATTTCAGAGCATGATGGAAGAAAATTCAGAAATTAGCATTTAAAATACCAATATCTTTGAAATTATTAATCTCCCAAATAACTGTTCTGTGCAAATAGAAATAGAACTCATTACTCCAAATTATTTAAAAAATAATAAAATTTGAGATTGCTGCATTTTAAAATATAAGAGAAGTCAAAACCAAACACATTAAAATTGGTAACTTCACATGTATCATTACTCAGAAAGTAAGAGTGAAAATAAGTGGATTGCTGACTTAAGAAAAATGTTAGGCAAAAAGCAAACTAAGCAAAACTAAGATATCCAAAAGCAAAAATTAATTAATCAAATCATCCAGGATCTTTACATTTTTAAAAATACTTCTAGGACATCTGAGGAAAATGCTCCAGCAAATAAAAACTATTAGGAATGAGAAAGGTGCCCCTTTTTACTATAAAGAACACTGTGCACAACTCCACACTAATAAATTTGAAAAAAAAATTCATCAAAATAGATTATTTTCTAGGAAAAGATAAATTAACAAAATTTACTCAAAAAGACATTAAAAACCAACTTTCCACAATGAATGTAATCATTATGTACTGCAAATGTACTAATAAAAATATTTTTAAATAGCCAAGGAAGGAACTGAAAGGAAAATTTGACCCCTATCTTGTATTATATGCCAAAATTAATGTGCTGTGGCTAAAGAATTGAATCTAATATGCATTTCTTAGAGGAGGTAAAAGAAAATGCTCATGAACTTTTTTTAACGAGATTGTGTAACCCCTTGTGTATATATATATATAAATGCACAATCCATAAAAGAAAAAAAATCTATAGATTTAACTATATCAAATTCTAACTTCAGTATGAAAAACATCTTTGAAAGTAAATTTAAAAATAAGTGAAAATTGTCTCAGGATATATGACAGAAAAAAGGTATAACCTTATAAACAGGAATAAGAAATGGACAATCATTAACATGCATAGAGATGGTGAAAATGTTAAACCTGTCTAGCGTAGAACAAGAAAATTCAAATGAAGATAAATTTGTTTTACTGAACTATCTTTTAGATGAAAATTCTCAGTCTCAGACAAATGGAGAAACTGATACTCTCTATAAAACAAATATGAAAATTACTTAATGTTTTATTAAATCTATCTGGAAGCAATCTTGGCCATTTTCAGAAACCTGAAAATGTACATATTTTGGATACAAAGATTCTACTTATATGCATTCATCCTTATGTAATGGATATACAAAACTATTTAATGAGTTACATCAATATTTATTATATAAACCATTGTTTATACTGTAGATATCTAACAGTACAGGATAATATTTTGTGATACATTCAAATGACATATGCGCTGATTATATAAAAATACCAAATGCCATAAGAAAGATTCATTACAGTTTAAGTTTTAAAGTCTATTTTTAAAGAGGCTTGTCAATTTCCAAACATGCTAAACATTTGGATTTCCTGGCCTCACCTCAGATCTACTGAGTCAGTCCAGGAATGGAACCTAGGAATCTATATTTTTATATTATTCCATTTACAAATTATATATGTTGTTGATAAATAAAAACTAAAAGTGCATGCACATGTTCATTTCTGGATAGAAAGGACACAGATAAATTATGTGTTCTTTATGTGCATGCCTTACACTTCCTATATTGAATAGAAGTTATTATATTTACCAATTTAAAAATTATGTCATTTAATGTAGGTAAACAACACAGCAATTCGTAATAAATTAGGTAAATAACTCTAAAGACCAGGGTTCTGAATGGCTTATAGAGAAGAATAATTAAAGCAGAGAACATGAACTGGTGGCCCACAAGATATGTTCAAATCTTTAATCCAGATGGCACCTTAGTATGTACTTTAAAAGCAATTGCCCACATTTAAAAATGGGAAAAATTCCCTTAGTAAAAGCTGGCTTTCATCTTATCCTGAAAATACTAAGATTTGGCCACAGTGGACTCAGAAAGCAAAAGTAGGAGATGCTTTCTGTAGACAAGCAAAGGCTATGGATTTTACTACATTCCCAGCACTCCCTAGTGTCCTCTCTTAGTGTCCTTAACTGAGATTAAAATCAGTTGCCCATATTATGACATTTCCATTGTTTTTTTAAGTACTATATTATTCACTTTCTTGTCACTGGGACAAAACACCGGATACCCACAGCTTCAAAGAAGAGAGCCTAAACTGCAATAATCCCACTTCTGGTATGAATTTTCTACATAGTTGAGGATAGAAAAGGAAACAATACCTAGGGGAGGCTAAGCAGTTATTAGAAAGGAGTGTGGAGACAGCCTGAATCAAAATAGCTCTTTCACATACCAGCTGAGTTTACTTAGTGATCAAGTTTACTTCTCTATATTCCTATGCAATCACTTAGGCTTGTTATGCCCAGTCAATAGGAGCTTGCACCTTGCTCTGTGCAACAGGGTTATCAGAACACTGCAATCTTTTCCCTGAACAATGACAATAGCTCCCTTACTGTTACTTTCAGACTTATTCTAGTGATATATTCTCCACATTCATGATCTTACCAAGATTCAGATCTGGTCACATCACTCATTACCTTAACACCCTTTATTATCCACCCCTCCCCCTAGAATTAAGTGCAAACAACTTTATGTGACAGATGAGTCCTACATGATGAAATTGGCTTCTTGACTGGCATTTGGGACTAGTGGCCAAGCATGTTCTGTCGGGAGTCCTGAAGCCAGGGCTTTAAGACAGACATCTCATGTACTCCCAGGGCAATTTACCCATATCTGACCCTTTCCTGTGATCTTTGCTCCACTAGATGGTAAGCCATGCACGCAGACCAACTATCCTGAGCCCCAAGCACCACTCAAGAAAGGGAAGGAAGGGTGAGGAGGCAGAATAGAGTGAGCACACAGAAGGAGGAAAAGGGGGAATGAAAGTATCTCTTTCTACCCACACTTTTCCCTATTCAGAGCTTGCTTTGTCTTTGTATTAGGGTTTATTCTTCAGCTGACCTCTGGGAAGAATTGAAGGGTAGGGAACCATACCCTGCAAACTGAAATAGAGGGATGTTGTTTAAAACAAGAAGTTAATACACAAAGATTTAAAACCAATATCTGTCTCCGGGAAATTTACTCATAGAAGTTAAGGAAAAAGTCAAGATTCATGCTGCACTCTGAGCCAAGGGTTGCTCCTGAGAAAGCTCCTTGATGCAACTAATGCCACATAGGAAGACAAACAGCGCAGCCCAGAGCCCTGATGAGCAGTTAACAAATCATCTGAAGGAGGAGGTACAGTTGCCCCTCTTCTGTGTCTATGACAGCTGACGTGGGCTCTCACATGTGCTTAGGGGTTCGCTGTCCATCTTCACTTGCCAGACTCTAAGCAACTGAAGTCAGAACCCAGGCCTGAGCTGTGTGTATTCCCAAGACCCACTACACTGCCTAGCACACAGAAGCTCAAGAAATGTTTTCAGCCTGAAAGAATGAATGAATGAATGAATGAATGAATGAATGAATGGCCTCCACTCACACTCCCCCTTGAACAATCTTCCTATATCACCCATTTGTAATGCATACTCATTGCTTGCCTGAAAAGGGTCAAATAATAGACCCTTGAGAGTCTACAACACCTTGGAGAAAGTAGATCTACAGCACGTAATTCCAAGTGTGTTCAGTGTTGGAGGGAGACATTCACTATGAACATGGAGCCAAATGACAAGAAAGATAAAGCTGAGTGTTCTGAAAGTTGCACAGAATTTCACCAGGCACAGGGAAGGGAAATGGGAGACAAAGTTCTGGAAAAGAGGAAGCATATGAGAAGGTCGCAGATGGGAAAATGTAGCCATGCAGGAGGCTGTGAGAGAAATCCAGATCTTCCAAGCCTAAAAGCCACACAGTGAGATGTCGCGGATCTTACCCACACCCTAGCAGGAGCCCTTTCTTCCAGGAAAGCCCTCGAAGCACATCATTAAAGCAAAACATCAAAATAGAGCTGCTGTACTTGGAGTCCCTACCATGTCTGCCAAAGGAGGGAAATAGCTTAGCCCAAGACTTCCCAGACTTCAG
This sequence comes from Chinchilla lanigera, assembly GCF_000276665.1. Classification (NCBI taxonomy): domain Eukaryota; kingdom Metazoa; phylum Chordata; class Mammalia; order Rodentia; family Chinchillidae; genus Chinchilla; species Chinchilla lanigera. The sequence continues at coordinate 6,386,734 of NW_004955408.1, read as the reverse complement.
TGTGCGTGGAAGTCCCCAGGGTATCCTTTTAGATTTTGACTCAGGAGGAGTTAGCTGGGGCCCAGAATTCTGCATTTCTCTCTGCCCACAGATGACACAGCTGCTCATTCACGCACACCCACTCTGAGCTGCAAAACCCCAGAACCTTGTCAGGCAGTTAACTAGAACCTGAGAGAAAGTGGAGGATGGGAAAATGCCTCTCCAGGTCTGCAGGGAACCTGATTAGCATGGCTGGTAACAAAAAGACCAGAGATGAAAAGCATCGGCGAGGTTGTGGAGAAAAGAGTATGTACCCTGTTTATAGGAATGTAAATTGCACAGCCATTCTGGAAAGCAGCACAGAGGTTTTCAACAAATTAAAAGTAGAGCTACCCTAGGACCCAGCAGCCTCACTTCTGAGTATGTATCCAGGGTCTACATCCAGGGTGGCAAGGAACTATTTGCATTCCCTTGCTCACTACAGACTAATCACAATAGTGAAGATATGGAAATCTGAATTCTAGCAGATAAGTGGATAAAGAAACTGTTATCTATAGACATGTACAGTGGACTATAATTCAACCCTTAAAAAAAGGAAAAGAAAATTCTGCATTTGTGACAACATGGATGAATCCGGAGGGCAGTACGTTTACTGAAATAAGACAAGCACAGAAAGACAAATACTTCATGATCTCATTTTTACATGGGCGCTAAAACAGTTGAATTCTAGAGGGTAAAGCAGGAACAGGGGTGAGGGGCTTAGGGATGACAAAGGGTACAAAGCTTCAGTTAAGCAAGATGCATGCAGCAGGATGGTGACGGTGCTTAATAATATTTAAGTGTACACTTGAAATTCTTTGAGAAAGTAGGCATTGTAGTCAGAATTTGCAAGGGAAACAATTTAATACAGGACACATAATCTATAGGATTATTTTATAATAGTCACCCAAAGAGCCAAATGCAAAAGAATGCAGGAAATCTGTCCACACCCTAGAGACCCAAAGAATCCAGCTGAGGGTCTGGACCCCACAGCAGTGTCCTGCATGGGTCCCACTGAAGAGCTAGAGCCCATGGCAATGTCCTCCATGACTCCAACTGGAGGACCAGAGCTCATGACAATGTCTCATGCAAGTCTATACCAAGGATCTGTGCTGGGAAGGCCCAAAGGTCAGTGGTAGAAGCTGGAAAGTCTGCACCAGCGGGATGAAGGATCTGTGCCAGCAGGCTGAGGGATCTGCACTGGAACCAGGAAGTGACACTCAAGGTAAGGACCAGTGTTCCCTTGAAAAGAACCACAGCCATTCTCAGCCACAACAGGGTCCCAAGGTCCTCCAACATGAGAGCAACTGAGATCATATCAAGAAAACCAGCACGGGGCCGGGGATAGAGTTCAGTGGCATAAGCGCTTGCCTGTCAAGCTCAAGGTCCTGAGTTTGATTCCCGGTACTAAAAATAAATAAATAAATAAATAAATAAATAAATAAAATAAAACAAAATTCGGGGCTGGGGATTTAGCTCAGCAGCAAAGCACCTGCCTGGCAAGCGCAAGGTCATGAGTTTGATTCCCGGTACCAGAAAAAAAAGAAAAAAGAAAACCAACATGACAAGCTTCTCCAGGAGAATCAACCACACCATCTTTCCCTCCAGTTCTCTTCTATGCTGTTGGCAACAGTCCTCAGGTGGGCCTTCCACACCCAGCACCACGCTGATTCAGTGCAGCTGGGGGTTACAAGTTGCCCATTAGTTCATCCACCATAGTAGGGCTTTTTCCTTTTATTATTGTAATTATTAACACATATTTATTCTCTCCAAGAATGTAGATCTTAAGTGTTCTTATCACAAAAAAGAAAAAAAGTAACTAGGTTAAGTGATGGATGTGTTCATAGGCTGAGATCATTTCTCAATGCTTATATGTATCAGAACAGTGCACGTGCATCTTGAACATAGATGACTTTGTCAATTACACCTCAATACAGCTGGAAATGAATGATCTGTGTGTGGGTCTGTGCCTCAATGGGTTACTGCTGCTGAGATTGTATGTAAATCCTTGGATCTGCCTCCATTTGTGTGTGTGTGTGTGTATGTGTGTGTGTGTGTGTGTGCGCACACATGCACATTCCTCAATAAATGTTCACAACTAGAATAAGACTGATGGGCACTGAAATAGCTCCTGGGAGCTGCAGCAGCATAATCCGGATTTAAAAGAAAATAAATTATTTGATCTGTCATTCTGATGTCAGCAGGTCACTCACAATCCACCCAACTCTTGCCCTGTTATTTTAGTGGCAGGGATGAAAGGCAAGAAAATACCCAGAGTGGAGCTTTGCCTTCTTGGGAAGGAGTGAGTGCCTTCATAAAAGAATCATCTCTCCACCTGAGTCCTGATGCCAACGTCTCGCTATGCCCTGGGAGGCCCCAAAATGACACATAATTTTATAGAGTGTCTGTGCCCCGAGATCAGAGGGCTAGGATAGCCTTAGGGTTTCAGGTCTATTTGAAATCCCCCTGCCCCAATCTGTCACCCCACCACCACCGCAGGTTATTACGCCTGAAACTATGCTATTAGAGTTGGTGCTCATGTCTTCTAAAGATTTCCAGCCGAAAGGATTTTCATTCTTCACTGTGAGATAATACTTTAAGCTTTTATCATGTAATTCTTTAGGGAGTTGAAGACCAGTGAGTGGAAGCAAGTCCTGAGGGAATGAGACCCTGGATATGAGCCATCAGTTTTGTAAAACCACCTGAACATCAAATGTGATCCTTGGCAGTGTAACTAAGAAAGTACAAATTAAGATATGATGGTCTCTCAAATTTATAGGTACTCAGAATCCAGGGAGTAGCTAGGATGATCTTAAAAGACAAAACTTTGTCATACTTTCTACTAAAGCCCCTTAGAGGTTGGCCGTTCCTCTCAGGACACCAAGGCCACCAAGCATCCTGTGAAGTCTTTGTGACCACGCTGGCCCCACATCTCCTGCTGATCCCCTCCTGACAGAGCTCCACCCTGCTAGTGTCCTTTCAGTTCCTACCACATTGCTAAGCACCTTCCTCTTCTCAGGACCTTTGCTCACGCTGTCTGCACTGCCTAGGTCGCTCCCCTTTCCCTTCTCACCTGCCAGTTTCTGCTCACTCTGAAAGTCACAACCTGAATGTCACTTCCTCAGAGAAACATCTGGGGATTCCATGACCCTCCAGTCCATGTGCCTGAGCATCCCCTCTCTCCCCATTTTTATTGCAGTACTAACAGCTAATATTCCCTCAGTGATAACGGGCCAACCTTGGTCCTACATGTTCTCCTTATTAACCACTAGTCACTTTGATGAAGAAGCTGTTATTTCCTCCATGCAACACACAGGGAAACTAAGAAACAGAGAGGTCATTTTGTCCAAAGTCGTCACATAGTAAGTGGCGGAACTGGAGTTCCACCTCCCGGGTCTGACTTCAGAACTACTTGCTCGGTGCATGTTTTTCCCACAATTGTTCCAGAGCCCAAGAACCAGGTCTCTTTTTTTAAACCACTCCAACACCAGCCTCTGGGATAATGTGTGGCACATGGTCAGCACTTACTAGATATTTATTTAATGGGTATATTAGGGAGAAGCCCAAGGAGAATAACCTAAGTGATGAGATCTAGAAATTATATCATAAAGGAAATGGCTAAGGGTGAAGAGAACACTTAGCCAGGAGAAAAGATGCAAGATAGACCTGAAAAACTGAGAAGTAGGAAACACAATTCTGAGTGTGTATATGTGGGGGGCTGCATGGTGGGTGTGTGTGTGTGTGTGTGTGTGTGTGTGTGTGTATACATACACATGCTGCGACTGGGTATTGAACCCAGAGCCTTTGCACTAAGTTATATCCCCAATCCTTTTTTTTAATGTTTTTATTTTGAGACAGGCTCTCGCTAATTTGCTGTTTCTACCAGATGACCTTTCGGGGCCTTCCCAGTTTTTACTTTGCTTTTATGAATTGAATTAGGTTGAATCATAGCATGTCAGAACTAAAAAGGAATTTCAACATCAACAATCCAGTTTGAACTTGAAATCTTCCTGCCTCAACCTCCCAGAGTGCTGGGATTCCAGGTGTGTACTACCATGCCAGGCTAGAAGGCAACAGACTTTTTTCCGAGTGGCTGCAGGAGTTAGACCCAGAAACATTGGCTAAAAAGCACAGGAAGGAGATTTGGAGGTGGTAAAGAGACCAACACTCAGCACTACACCAAAGAATAAAGAATTTTTTCCCTTAGGTAGTGGCGGCCTTTTCACAGCAAGAACTCAAGACTGGGTAAACATCTGATAGGAAAGCCCTGGAAAGACTCACGCTCCACAGGGGAATCCAGACTGCACTGTTGCCCTGGGTTCCTCCAACCTGATTTCCAAAGGACCTTTGAACCCCACTTACCCTCATTTCCTGCATTCCAAAGGAAAAATTTCAAAAGTCTTCATAATTTGATGTCAATGCAAGTTAAAAAAAGTCATCACTGCAAGTTAAAAAAAAAAAAAAAAGATGGTTTCGAACCATAACGAAGACAATGAAAAAGACACCCTCTCCCTTGCTTCGAGAACCACCGCCTAGGGAAGGATCAAAGTCACTGGAAATGATGAGGCTTCTCCTAGCCGTGAAGAAATGCCATTGGGCTTTCCCCCAACCCTACTGCCCTACCTCTCAGAACAAATGCTGCTCTTGGAGACAGACAATCTAGTGTCCCTTCAAGCAGGTGGCTAAATAGCTTTTGTTTGCATTTAATTGAATAGAGCAGGTGACAGAAAGCTATTTCTACCAGATGACCTTTCGGGGCCTTCCTGGCTTATACTTTGATTTTATGAATTGAATTAGGTTGAATCATAACATGTCAGAACTAAAAAGGAATTTCAACATCAACAATCCAATCCCCGTGCCTTAGAGAAAAGGAAAGCCAGACACAGGGAGGAGAGAAACTTTACGCAAGGTTGAAGAATAAATTTACAGCCAAATTGGAACGCAACCGCTTGTCGCCTGCACTCTAACTCACACTGCACTTTTCTCCAGGTGCTTGCAGAGTTGCTGCTCTTGAAGGCCCGTAGCTCCGGCTGCTTTTGCGTCACCCTCATGAAGAGCCCTAACCACAGCCTGACTCCATGGAGGCTCCGTCTGGGAAGAGAAGGAACTCTCACCTCTGGACAAATCTCCTGGCCAATACCAGTGGATTTCTTTTGTCTTGTCTAAGCCAGAGGCTCTGAAACAGGAGCAGAAGGGAGATGGGAAAGGCAGGCGCCCAAAGCACTTACACACGTGTCCTCATGTCCTCTCTGGTGTCCTGAGGTCCATCTGAGGACTCAGTGAACTGGTTCCCACTGGAACACTGGAAGAAGGAAAGATCTGAAATGCCTAAGCTGGAAAGATTCACCGACCAAACCCTGTGATTCCCCAAATACTACCCACTGGATCTGCTACGGCACAACAAACAAACAAGACGCTGGTGTGGCAGGGTGGAGAGTGGTGCAAACAGCAAGTCTGACATCCAAGGAAGTCTTGTAATGTAAGCTTCAGTGTAGCCAGATATTCACATCTCAAGAACACCAGAACTTTACATTTGTTATGGGTTATCCTTAGAGTTTAAAATGTTGACCATATACACAAGCTTTAAAAGTTGTAAGAGACACAGCCGGGTGTGGTTCGTACACGTCTGTAATCTCAACACTCTAAGAGGCTAAGGCAGGAGGATCACGAATTCAAGCCCAAGCTAGACATATATGTGACTTAGCGAGACCCTGTTTCAAAATAAAAAGGGTACAGTGATGTAGCTCAATGTGAAGGCCTGGGTTCAATCTCCAGTACAGCAAAAGAGAGAGAGAGAGAAAAAAAATATGCCCTGCATGCGCTCCCTATTTGCACACTTTTGTTCTAAACAACTCAAGACTCCCTTTGTGAAATCCCTGGGGACAGGCGGCATCAGTAAATGCCAAAGTGCCCTTTACTACCCAATAACAAGAACAGAGCTCACGATAAACATGGACAGCTCAAACGCACGGCGCAGACCAGGCCTGAGGGTCCAGACACACACTTCAGAGGAAGGCAACGGACAAAGCTGGCTGGGGAAACCCTTGGTGAGTTAGGGTGACACTCTTGTGAGTGCCTCTCACCTTCTAAACACTCGGGATCACATCTCTGTCCTCTCTAAACCATCTAAAACCAATTTCCTCATCCTGAGAAAAGGGGGCATTACGCATGTCCTGTCTGCTTAAGTCATGGGTGTGATCTGGGGGTGGTAAGGATGTGGGCTGGGGGTAGGAAGGGTCAGCAAGGGTGTTACCAATGGCAAAGGTGAGGGTGGTGGTGGTGACTAACTGCATGCTAGACACGGCTCTGATCTCTTCAGATAAGTGCATCTCATAAGTGTGGCATGAGGTCTTTACTGGTATCTTTAGCATTTTACAGATATGGACACTGGAGCCCAGAGAGCTACAGCGACTGCCTAATGTTGCAGAGCAGCAGAGCACAGTGCTGGGATCCAAGTGACTGCAACTTCCTTTCCCAGTGACCCAGAATTCTTTTCAGTAGGGGGAGCCACAAAGCCCCACCAACTAATCAGCTCCATATGCATATTAAAATCTGTTCTCTCATCTCCAGCCCAAGTCAGTGGCGGGCACTAAGGAGGTCCTGTTCGTGTTATTAAACATTAGTTCCTTTCCTTCTACTTGACTTTGTTGTGAAAAGCAAAGCAGAGGCTGTGTGGGAGGCAGGCTCTCTCCCCCTCCAAGGATTTCGGGTCTGACCACTGCTCTTCGTGGGCTGTCCTGTGCACTCTGGCAAGAACCCTGGTCTCTACCCAATAGACGCCAGGAGCTGTCGGAGCGCCTGAGCTAGTGATACTCACACGTGCTGGAGCACAGAGTGCCCGAGGAGCGCCCCGAGGGCATGGAGCGCCCTAGGGGAGCAGGTGTTCCAGCCCTGAGAATACTGGGCCGGAGGGGCTTAGGCAAAGGGGTTTCACCTGACATCAACTTGCTAAACATATAAATAAACGCACTGCGGTGGCTGAGCACTTCCCCTTCCTCCCACCCAGACAGAGGGCTCCCCCGACCTCAGCTTCCTGTATACTGTCTCTTATCTTTATCTCTCCATCCTCTCCACCTCCTTCCCCACAGGTCCTGTTCATGTTATTGAACAGGACTTACTTTGAGAGCTGCGCTGGATGCGGCAAGGAGCCAACCCCGAACCAGCAGGCACGCCCAAAAGTGTCTTCAGACTTTGTCAAACATCCTCTGGGGGACGACGCCGTTCGTGATGGAGAAGCCCGGGTGTAAGGGATGATTCGTCAGATTCTTCCTCCTGTGTCCACGGTGACTGAGCCGCTTCCCTTTGCTTGTGCCAGCTGCTCAGCCCCACCCTACATGAGAGGTGTCCTCACCCCTCGCTGGGAATGAGATGCGTCTCGGCATTCCTGCCTCTCTGCACTCCGAGGGACACCGTCAGGAACATCCCCTTCTACCACTTCAGTGTTCATTCCTATAGGAAATGGATGAGATCTGGGGAGTCACAAAGCAGAGAGGAAGGAGGAAATAAAACTTACAGGGTCATCTGGAGGGCTTGGAAGGGGCCGGTACAGGGAAAATACTCAGGTGAATAATAACACGCGGGGTCTGGGGATGTGAGACTGGGTAGTGCGCCTGCAGAGCATGCGCAGTGCTCTGGGCTTCACTCCTAGCACCACAATAATAATAGCAACCATTAATAGCGGTAACCTCAGATTAGCTCTTCATTCAACAGCATCTCCATACCTACTAGGTACCAGGGATTTTGTACTTGGCTCGCGTACATTATCTTATCACTTACAAGGAAGCAAGCATTACTATTGTTACCATATGCGCAATTTTCAAATCAAAACCCAAAGCTTTGTGGAAGCTGAAAGACAGGCCAAGCTCAGACTAGATGGTGTGGGGACCGGTGCCCGTAGCAGGGCTACACATGCAAATGCAGCTAGGAGCCAACACGGCACATGGCTGATTTCCCAGCACAATGGGAGGCTGAAACAGGAGGAATGCAAGTTCAAAGCCAGCCTGGGCTATTTAATGACTAAGTGATACCCTGTCTCAAAAGAGAAAAGCAGCTGCGGGTGTAGCTCAGTTCTAAGGCCCTGGATCCAATCCCCAGTTCTGCAAAAACTAAAATGAAATGAAAAGGCAGCTGAGGAGAGGTGCACATCCCTGCAGCTCTTCCACTGACCCCTTAGTGGCTTGGAGCCTGTCTCCCCTTGCTGGGACCCAGCTTTCTTGTCTATAAAACCAGGGCGGGGGGCCGGGGATACAGCTCAGTGGCACAGCACCTGCCTGGCAAGTACAAGGTCCTGAGTTCAATTCCCGGTACCAAAAAAAACCAGGGCTGAATGGGATACTGTGGCTCTAAAATCCCGGACCCCTCACCAGTTGTCTCCTTTCTTTAACCTTCCTCCAACACAAGGGATGGTGACTTGTCATTAAACTAGGATTTTTTTAAATGTTGTTTAAGAACGGGGAATAAAAGGATTTACTCTCAAACTGAGCGTTTCCCATTACAAAACTCCATTTTCTCCCTAAATACCCGATTAATGTTGTTTAAATTGTGTTGCCAGAATGACTAGGGGAAGAGAGAATTAATGAACTTGTGCTAAGGAAAAATGTTCATCAGCTGGGGAAGGAGCACTAAATTAATGAGGAAGAAACACTAAAAAACAACCGCATTCGGCCCGCCTTCCCTAGAACCGTATCACTAACACATGCAATGAAACAGCAAGTGGTTTGAAGTGGAGAACAAAGCAGAGGCACCAAGGCGACCTTCTTCCTCCTGGCATCCCAGAGCCGCAGTGGGAGCAGGGTGGGAGGGGATCCCGGGGAGCCCATCCTCTACAGGACACGACACGTGACCCAGTAACAGTCACAGCACCTCTGCAGGGCTTTCCAGGTGTTATCACCTCAGTTCTCACAGCCTCTGCATCCTACTGCTTCTCATTAGCCAGGCTGTTTGATTATCTCTGTGGTCAGGGCACTCACTACCTTGCAAGGTGGTCTAATTCCATGGTAAAGAGCACTTTCTAAAAGACACTGACTTTGTCCAAGAAACACAGGCTGCCTCTGGCTCCGCACAGCCCACCGTCACAGTATCCTGAGGACCCAAACACCTCCCTCTTCCCCGGGGCAGTCCTGCAGATCCAGTCACTCATCACCCCGATGTTTCTCTCGCCCGAGAGAAAACATAATAATAATAATTTTTTTTCCTTATTGTCCTTGTTCCCCATTCGGTAAGGTCTCCAGACCCTGTAGATCTTAATCACTTTCATCAGGACACGAGATTGACAACAGACTCTGAGGAACTGAGCCCGAATTTCTCAGTGTATCCCAGCCAGAAGAGAATGAAGGACGACCTGCTCCTGCCCTGTTCCAGGCCTGCTACTTCTCTAACTGCGCTCACACAGCCCACTGTCTGCGCTGGCAGCCAGCTCTCATGCTGGTTCATCATGGTCTTGCTCCCAGGCAGCTAAGACCTCCCTAGATCTTTTTCACACACGGCTGCCTTAGCCAGGATGTGACTCAGCTCACTCTTAGTAATTGCTTGGGTCTTAGCAGAGCGCAACGAAACTGTCCTCACCAAGCAGGCCATCAAGAACATTTCCAGCCTTCTGTGTCAAAGTCCTTTCTATTTGTGAACTAACTAATCATTATCAGTCGGCCCAACAGGAATAGACCCTCCTGTTAACCAGTGCCTCCTCTTAAACCCTAAATCTTTGTTTTACAAAACACTTTCCCATCAAAAACAGAAACTACCGCTTTGAGCACCACCTGTGAGACAGATAGCAGGTGAGCTGACCATCCTAATAGTTACGATGATTCCCCAAGGTTGACATTATTACTTCCTTTTTCCAGATAAGGAAGCTGAGGCACAGCCAGACCTGGAGATCTGCCCGAGATTTTCACAGCTACCTTAATACTTTCTCTCCTGTAGTTCCAGGGCTGAGATTCAAATCCAGCTCTCCTGGATCCAAAGTTCGCATTTTGGTTTCTACCAGAACACATTGATTTCCAAGTTCAAACTTCGTGCATGGGGCCACCGTGGCAGCTGAGTTGTCTCCATGTAGCTAACTTCGCATTTGTCGCAAACACCCTGTGACGCTAGAACAGGAGAGACCAAGGGACATGTCCAAAGTCCCGAAGAATGGCCTTCTTTCTGAATTCTTACTGGCTACTCCTTCCTAGTCCAGGGTCCCATCACGGAGCCCCTCACTGCCGTGTTAATCCATGTTCTTGCTTCTAGCTGAGACTCTGAGCTCAGAGGGCTTCTTCAGGTCGGAGGTTCGGAGAGGGCCAAGTCTCATCTCCTACAAAGAAAACTGATCAATCTCATGTCAACCCACCTCCTCAAAAAAGAGCAGCTGACCAGCCATAGCCGATAAGCAGGAGGTAATTTAAAGTTCAGATGAAGGCTGGATGTCTGGCCTTCTTTCCTGACAAATGTGTCTGAGATATAAGCACAGAAAGATGGTGATATTTTAAGATAGTTAGCTTATCAGAGACACTGGATCCACTAGGCTTGTGGCAGCCCCATTTTATAAAATGCAGTGTCTAAGACTAACAAAAGGCAGAATGATAGCAAGAAATGGGCACTGGAATTGGAGCCTGGGAACCAAGATACCTACTCAGCCTCGGACCCAGGTGCTGGTCTTTGGAAGCATTGCTTAAGCTCTTTGAGTCGACGTGGCCCATCTTTCAAATAAGACGGCCAGGCACCAGTGTAAGGATGGAGTGATAAGAAGACAGAATTGCCCCTTTGAGTACTAATCTTACACTGTTCAGGACTACAGCTGCAAGAAAGAAATTGGCAAAGCAGGCTATGGATAACAAAACCCTATTCTTCCTTCTGCCCACTCCCAGCAATCACTAGCAACTTTCTGAATCCTGAGTGCTCCGGGGAACCATCTAAAGACCAGCCACCCCAGGGCCTATTTTGCAAATAGAGAAAACTGAAGCCTGGAAAAGTGAAGCAACTCAAAGCTTCAAAGCAAGTGTAGGGCAGAGTCTAACCTAGAACTCAGTAGTCAGTTCTGGTTCAATGCACTTTCTACCCTGACATGCTGGGAGGTTCATTTTCTGTTCTATGCATAATTACGTGTATAGGATAAAAGACACAATGCTCTAGAAACTGATTTTCAAACTATGTTCTGCAGAGGCTTAGCACTTGGGCAAAGAGGCAGAAATGAGCAAGGGTTCAGGGTTCTTATCTCTGTTTCATTCAAAGTTAGTCTGTGTTTCTTTCTAATATGTGTCAATGGCATCAGCTAATATTTATTCAGCACTTACTATCAGGCACTCTGTGTTTTATGTGCATTACTGTATTTAGTACTCCTAATGGGCCTTGATATAGCTGTTAGTTTTATTATCATGTTAGAGATGAGGAAACTGTAGTGATGATTAGAAAAATTAGGTAATTTGTTCAAAGCCATACAGCCTGCAAGAAGTCCAGCAGGAATCCAGTCCAGACTGAAGGACCCAAGGAACCTCTCCACCTAACAGCGCCATAGTCTCTACTCAGGAACAATTTCCTCGGAACAAAAAGATCCACTGATCTGAAACTATGAAATTGCCACAGCAAAATACAGGGGAAGCTCTTCCAGACACTGATATAAGCAGAGATTTTGATAGAGTCCCAAAAGCACAGGCAACAAAAGTAAAAATAGATAAAGGAGGTTATGTCAAACTAAGAAGCTTCTGCTGCAACAGAGAATACAACAAATTAAGAGACAACCTACAGAATGGGAGAAAATTTTGCAAACTAGGCATCTGACAAGGCATTAATATCCGTAATACAAAAGAAACTCAAAGAACTTATCACAAAAAAAGCAATAATTCAACCAAAAACTGGGCTAAAGGTCTGAACAAAGACTTCTCAAAAAACACACAAATGGCCCACAGTGCACGGAAAAACACTCGGTATCACTGATGACCAGGGAAATACAACTCAAAACCATAATTAGATCGTGTCACCCAATGATACTTAGAATGGCTACTGTCAAAAACACCCACAACTAAAATAACAGATGCTTGTGAAGAAGCAGAAAAAGAGGACTTTTTAACCACTGTTGGTGGGAATGTAATTTAGTTCCGCCATATGGAAAACAATATAGAGATTCCTTAAACTAAAATAGAATTACTATATAACCTAGCAATCCCAACTTGACATACATCCAAAAGAGATGGAATACTGTATCGGAGATAAAACTGCACAGCCTTGCCTATTACAGCACTATTCCCAATAGCCAAATTATTGTAACAAGCAAGGCATCTACCAATGGATGGATAAACAAGGAAAAGGGGGCATATATGCACCATGGAGTTTTATTCAGCCATCAAAAAGAATGAAATACTGTCATTTACAACAATGTGGATGGAGCTGTGTCAGGCACAGAAAGCTAAATACCATATTGTCTCATTCAAGAAAACCAAAAAGAATCTTCTAGAAGAAGGGAGTGGAATAGTGGTCACTAGAGGCTGTCAAGGGCAGAGGAAGGGAGACGAACAGAAATTATACAAGAAAGACCAAAGTACACAGAGGAGGAACTGGTTCTGGTTTCTACAGCACAGTAGAGTAACTACTAGACAAAACAATCTATCTCTCAAAATAATTAGTAGAGAATGAAAGTCACTAACACATAAAAACGATAACTGTCAGAGAAGACACAAGTACATACTACACTAATGTGCTCATTACACACTGTATGCATGGATCAGATTATCACACTGCCCCACAACATGTACAACTATGTTTTAATTTACAAAACAAAAAGGAAGGGACCCACTCCTTGCCTAGCTCCCCACCCCATTTGAATAGCGCTGCTCTGAGGTAGAAGAGTAGCACCCTGGTTTCTCCTCCAAGTCCTTGCTTGGTGTCCAGGTGGGACAGAGAGCTAATAGTCCAGTCTTCTCCAGAAGATGCCATGGGGGCCACCAATGCTGCACGCCCCCCACTGGCCTGACACAGCACCAGGTGGTCTTCTGCAGGAGCCACGGCGTGGTCGGGTGGTCACTGTGAGCCCTACTGAGGGCTCCTCAGAGCCACAGCAGAGTCCTCTCCATTCCTCTCGCCTCGTCCTCCTCCTGCAATGGTTTCACTCCTAAGAGTCTCCAAGGTAGTGAAGCCACCGCTCCCTGGGCAACTGCACCGGAGTCACACCATGCCCCCATCACACGCACGTCCACACCTCAGCCCAGGAACAACCTACTTCGCACCAACCCGTTCCTGCGGCTTCTCCTCCGCCCTGATCTTTTCGGCTGGACCCCCAAAATGCCGGCTCTGCACAGGGCTGCAGAGCCAAAGCTACCTATAAATACCTGGCTTTCAGGCTCCTATTACAGAAGGACTCAGTCACTCTACTTAAAGGTCCCGCCCAACTCCCCAAGCCTGCCTGCAACCCAAGTGGCCAAGGCCCAAAAAACGGCCAAAAGGACATGCTAAGTGGGTGTCCTCTGACCGACCCCACACACAGGAAGTAACCAGGACACCGGGACACCTGGGACAGCAGTTCCCAAGGCCTGCTACCCTGTGCTGCCCAGACAAACCCAAGCAAGCCCTCCAAACAAGCCCAGGTATCAGCTGCGTCATTACAGGGCCACACAGTACCACACAGCTGTGCGGAATGGAGCTGTGTGGGTGGCACTTAGTGACAAGGAGAAATGTTCGTGATCGTCCGAGGGCAAGTACAATGCAAGAAGCAGCATATTTTACTTTTCTATTTTCAGTGTGCATATACTTACACATATAAAAATAGAATATATACATAATACAATTTTAATGAGATATTTATGAACTATGTTTAACTATGTTTTTTCAGATAAAGTAGTATGAACGCCTTCCTGCATGTGAACAAGGTGCAAGTGTGTGTGCATGTGCGTGCATATGTCTTCTGGGCTGGATCACCAGTGATTTCGTCCCACCTCCGTATTTCAGTGGAAGGCTATGGATTTTGTATGCCTGCATCCTGCTTCTCTGAGGAACAACCCACCCAGAAGTTATGCCGGGCACCATGGTGCTCTCATCCTCACCAGCACTGCCATGTGACTCCGGCCACCAAGCACAGCTCTCCCTCCCCTGCACACCAGGAGTGGCTCAAAGTTGAGCTCAGAGTTCAGTCTGACCCCCGAGTCTTCTCTAAATCTTAATATGTGACCATTGTAAGTGTCTCGCTCTGCCTCCAGGACTTCTAGCTGAAGAGACTATAATAAGCCAAGAATTATTGGGAGATATTATTCTGTTTCCATCATACACAGAAGTCTTGCCTGAAAATGAAGACAAGACAGAGCAGAAAGTAAAACCAGGAAGTATGGAAAGAGTCCTAGTGACATTGTTTTCACTTCCGGATCCAGCCGTGCTTGAGGATGAGATTATCCCTCAAACTTCCTGTATGTGACGCAGTAGACACCCTCTGAAACTGAGTTCTGTAATAGACCAAACATGTGAGTCTTCTACAAAAAAACCTTGTGTTCCTTTTTATGAACAATGATAAACAAACAATCCATTCTTCAAGCATTCTCAATATAGTCATCAAAACTACCTCTGTGCTTGGGGCACCAATTTTGTACACCATACTGTCATATACTCATCCCTGGGTTTCTACAGAGGATTCATTCCAGGAACCCACCCACCCCCAACAAGGGATACCAAAATCTGTGGATGCTCAAATCCCTTCCACAAAATGGATAGTGTTTGCATATAAGCTATGCACCTGCTTCCATACATTTTAAATTACCCCTATTGGAATTATAGTACCTAATACAATGTAGATAGCTGTTATATACTACATCATTTAGGAAATAATGATGAGTAAAAAAGTCTATACATGTTCAATACAGACAAATTTTTTCCACCTGGAATCTGGGGAGGCTCACTCTACCCACTCCCAGCAGTGAGGCATTTAGGTTAGATTTCCAGCAGGGACCAGAAGAAGAGGGAGTGAGTCAAGTCTCCTGACAGTGTTCTTACTCTCTCACTGGTTCATTAGAAGACATCACCTGGGGTTTGGGTCTGTGTTCATGCATGGAAGGATCAAACCCAGAATCACTGATTGTCAGCATGAGGAGAGATGTCAGCCATCACCCAGCCCAGTGGTTTTCAAACTGGTTCTGAAAAAGTAGAGGGCCACAAGAGAAACAGTAGGGGGTTGCTGACTGGACATCTGATGTCCCTACTTCTACCAGAAGAGCTGCCATTTAATCCATTTAAATAATAAGATTTCAAAAGTAATGTAAAGTTCTAAAAAGAGTAAATCCAAGATCTACTCCAATATCTTCATTTCACACAAGGAGAAATAAATCTTTAAGAGAAAGCACTGTCTAGGATGCCATAGGCTTATGGTCACTGACAGAGCTGGTTGAGAATCTGAACTGGTCAGCATTCCCACTACTGGATTAAAATATTCAATGTCCACAGCTTTAAAAAGCAGAGGTTTAATTTGGCTCATGGTTCCAGAAGATTCAGTCCATGGTTGGCCGGCTCCAAGGCAAGAACATCATAGAGGAGGGACACAGTGGAGCAAAGCTGCTCAGGTCATGGCAGCTAGGAAGCAGAGCAGAGGAAGAATGCCAGGGAGGAAGGGGCCAGGAACCAGATCTACTACCCAAATCCAGGCCTCTATAACCTACCCAGGCATACCCAGAAGTGTTCACCAATCCCTTGAGTGGCTTACAAGCAAACAAAGATGACAATTAAGTTTACCCATCACAGAACTCAGCTCTCCTAACCACCAGATCAACCTCCCTACCCTTTCCAAAACCATCCCTAGTTGTCCAGATGCCCTTGCCTCTCCTAGCTCCAAATTGTTTTCAAAGTCCGTTACAGTGACTCTCCAACTGCAGTCCATAAGCTTCAGATGTGAAAATCATCTGGAAGCTTGTTTAAATGCTCACTCATGGGTCCACCCCAAATGCCCTGAAACCTATCTCCAGGTATGGGACTCCTGGTCTTGCTTTATAACAAGCTGGTGCTAAAACTTCAACATTACCACTAGAGGCCTCAGGAACTGAGCCAGTGCCTTCCCTATCTGAAAATTCTGTCCACCCTCCCAGCTCCCTGCCTCACTAGCCCCTGCCCTCCTGGGGAGTGGTAATTGAATGTTGCATGTTGAGCATAATCCTAGAAAATCCTCTGTCATCATGCTCAAGCCCCAACAGCTCATAGTAATTAAATGGAGACTAGGGAGAGGCACAAAAGAATCATATTGTCATGCAGTCTGAAGCTCCAGAGGGTCAGACAATGAAGGGGACCGGGATTGGTAAAACGATCAGCAACAAATTCCAGGTGATGGGCAGCCGAGGTGGTGGTGCCATGTGCATGTAACATTCCCAGTTCGTTCCAGCATCTCTCAGCCCAGCGCTCCCCAGGCTGGAGCAGACATGCCCGCATTGTGCAGATTTCATCCCTTGAAATTAGGTAGTGACGGGTTACAAGACTTTCTTCCTGAGTTGGGTGCATTTCAGCACCTTGGCTTTAACACAGAAAACCTTTCCTGATCTTTCTCCAGACCTCTTGTGTCAGAATCTACAGCAGTAGAACCCCAGGATCTATACTTTTATAAAGATCCCCAACAATTTTTCTACAGCCAGTTCAGCTCCAATCTAAGAACTCAATTTGGGAACCCCTATATTTATTCATATTTGAAAGATTGCTGAATGGTGTTTTTTTAAAAAGATTAAAATGAGAGAAGGACTCAAGAAAAGGCCTGAAAAAGAAAAAGAGGGCCTGGAAGGAACAAAAGAATTAGAAGCACAACTTTGCAACCACTAATGAATAGGTGAGTGTTAAACAATTAGCCAAAAGCCTGATGGAGAATTTGGTCATGAGAGGACCAGTCTCATATCATGGGCATTAGGACAGCCTGATATCACACACCTGGTATGTGAAAGAAAAAGAAATACCACACGCACCCTACCTATGAAGTTACCACATCTAACAATGTGGGGCTGAAAAGAAATCAGACTCTAGACTTATTACCACTTTTTAAGAAAAGTAGGGATTAAAAAAAAGCCAAATGAACCCCAGGAAGAAGTCATCAGTGAAACCCACAACATGGGAAAATCTACAAAAGACCCAATTTCCCTACTAAATCAATGGCAAGGAAAGGGGGGGGGGAGCCAGGAGTGGTAGTGCACACCTGTAATCCCAGCACTCAGAAGGCTAAGGCAGGAGGATCTTTGTGAGTTCAAGACCAGCCTGGGCTACAGAGTGAGTTCAAAGCCAGCTTGGACTACAGAGTGAAACCCTGTCTCAAAAAAACCAAAAATACATTTAAAATATAAATAAATAAAAGGGTTGGGGGTGTAGCTCAGTGCGAAAGCACTGTTCAGTCCCCAGCACCACACACAAAAGGTGGGGGAAGGAAACAGTACTGGAGAAGAAAGAGAATTTCAGAGACGTAATTCCCCAGTGCAGTGTGTGAACCTGATTTAAATCCTGATTTCAGTGAATCGTGCATTAATAGGCAGTTTTTGAGTCAAGGTATGAAATTTAAATATGACTGGTAATAGACAATACTGAGGGGTCCCTGTAAACGTCACTACACATTAGTGTAGGCACGTTAATTTTAAGTCTTCATCAACTAAAGCTAGGGGTGAAGTATTTACCAGTAAAATGATAGGATTCTTGCATTTCCTTTTAAACATTCCAGTCTTTTCAAAAAGTAGAAGCGTACCAAGAAACAAGATTGGAACAACGTTGTCAGTCTAACTCCCTGATGAGTCCTCTACTTCTTTGTAATTTTAAATACTCCTTTCTTTAAAAGTTCTTGGCCCCTATTACTGGGCAATGAATTCGTGGCTGGCACGTGGAGTGAACGGCGAACAAATAAAAACATCGCAATGAAAGCGCGGGAGACGAACGGTTAACTGCGCTGCTGCTCTGCACCGCCAAATGTAAACAGGAAAACTTCTCCTTAGATGCTCCATCATTTTTGCCTCTTACATATTTCAGGCTTTCTATTCGTTTCCACGAGGTGAAAACAATACCCCGGAGATGTTAGACACTACTAAGGGTGTCAAAAATGTAAACAAAGCGCAATGTGCAGAGGAATAAGACAGCGGCAAAAAAAAAAAAAAATACGGTTACATAACAGAGTCAAAGAAAATAAGTATTGAGCACACGCAAAGAAAGAAAACCTAATATTCCTAGAAACCACCCGCTCAATATTATCTTATTTAATCTTTACAACACCAAAAAAGGTAGCCAACCTTTTCATCCCCTGTGCAGACGTTAGTCTCAGCGGAGTCAATTTGCCTGAGGTGGCGTAGTCGTTGCTGGGGGAGCGGGCAGCCTAAGGCATTACGTGGAGGAGGAGGCAATGCCCCAGGAACATGGAATCAGTTCCTGCTTATTCTTCTTGCAGGAATAAGTTTAATAATTGAGAAGTCAGTGTCCTTGGTTTGAACAGCTGGGCAGTCTGGAAGGCTTAGGGTATGTTTACGTTACTTCAGTACCAGTTTTCTTCTATCTAAAATGGAAGGGTAGCTTGAAATACTTAGGAAAATTCAAATCCCTGACAAGGCTCAACCCATAGAGATATTCATGGCCATAGTTCTGTTCAAATCCCAGCTCTGCTTCTTCAGAACAGCCAAGCCTTTCAGGACTGAGGCTTTGAAATCAAGTAGACATAGGCTGGATCTCAGCCCTGCCACTACTAACTGGTGGAGTTCTTGGACTCACTGTGCCTTGAGCTCGTCCACAAGGTAGGCTGATGATTGTCCCTCTTTCACAGTGGAAGAAAAGCCATTGCTTCTACACCATGCAGGTAATGAATAACTATTAGTTGCTGTGAGGATAATGGAATGTTGCACCCTGCTAAGATATTTCCTTCTTCTAATCCCTTGAGCTCAGTGACCAGTGAACTTGAACCATGATAAACCAATGCCTGGCATACAGGAGGTACTTACTATATGAATTAACATACTATGTAGTCATCCCTAGGCTTACATCTCCTCAACTAGAACTGAAATAAGAAGGCAGGAACTTGTCTTCCAATTCTGTATCCCACATAACATGCAGCATGAGAACAGCATTTCATTCAACAAATGCTGGCTGAAATATGAAATGGATAACGGAGTATTGGCTTTGTCTGTACGACAGAGTGGCCAGGGCCCCAGGCACATCCATAACACAGCACCCCATGGAGCTCGCCCTGTACGGAGCACTGCAAGATCCAGCAGGCCCAGTGGAGGTGATTCAGCCCCGGGTGATCAAAAACAATTCTCCTAGCTCTCTGCAACACCTACCTCTGCTCTCTGCTCAGCCAGCCAGGAAGTGGAAATGTCCTCTCTGTGATTTGTGACGCCTCTGTTGGGACAGGGAATGCAGCAGCAGCGACAGTGTCTATGCGGGGATGCATGCAGCAGGCTGGCCTGCGAGCCGGAGGCATGCTGGCCAAGGAGCCGAGGGCTGGGCTCCCGTGGGCACGGCCAGCTGCCGCAGCTGACCACAATAATTCATCACGCTTAAAATCTCGCCGCAGGAGGGGCCCTGAAAAGACCAGGGGAGCCAAAGCTGAGGTTCTCGGGGAAATCTGAAGCTTGAGGGTTTTTTTTTTTTTTTCATCTTTTCCAACAAATCTAAAAGGATGGTGACAAACATCCAATCTGCAGTATGTTATGAACATGACCCCAAAAGGAACTCTCACTGAAGAATAAGCCACCAAAACAATCTAAGAAATATCAGCCTCCCCTGTGAAACAGGTTTCTGCAGAGCAGCACCTCACATCCGAATGCCCATCTTACTGCTTTAGACAGCATTTTTTGTGCAAGGGAACAAGTTTCAAGTGCCAGATCTCTATGCCCAGGCACTCTGTGACCTTGGGCAGGGCACTACTGCTGCCTTGCCCTCTGATGGAGAACTTGGTTGTGAGAGGACCAGTCTTGCATCATAAGCATTAGGACAGCCTGACTTCACACACCTGGTATGTGAGAGAAAAAGAAATACCACCCTACCTATGAAGTTACCACATCTAACAATGTGGGGCTGAAAAGAAATCAGACTCTAACTGGGCGTGGTGGCACACACCTGTAATCCCAGCACTCGGGAGGCTGAGGTAGGAGGATCGTTGTGAGTTCAAGACCAGCCTGGGCTACAAAGTGAGCTCAGGGCCAGCCTGAACTGCACAGTGAGACCCTGTCTCAAAAAGACAGAAAAAAAAAAAAAAAAAAGAAATCAGACTCTAGACTTATTACCACTTTTTAAGAAAAGTAGGAATGAAAGAAAGACATGAACTCCAGGAAGAAGTCATCAGTGAAACCCACAATGTGGGAAAATCTACAAAAGACCCAACTTCCCTACTAAATCAATGGCATGAAAAGGAGAGGGAAGCCTGTCCCTAAGATGGGTGAGCCAGAGCAGGTGCACAAATGATGCGGGGGCAGAGCAGGAAGCAGTGACACTTATATGGTGGGCAGAAAACAGCGACACTGAGTTGCTGATACGGTCACCCGACCTGACACTGGGTGGATACAACAGACACAGAGAGACGGAGCTCTCACCAGTCTACCTGACTGCTACACACTGAAGAGCTGCTGAGGACCTCCCCAGTTCTAGGAAGATTTTCTCATTTCAATGGCACCTGCAGTTTTCTCCTGTGCTGTCCTCTCGCTGTCCTGCCAAAGCTGGCAGCCAGCTGTATTCAGCAGGCAGCCCCAGGAGCAGCCCAACGGATTCCTGTCTCCCAGAGAGGGAGTAGGAAAAGGAGAGAAGAGGAAAAGAGACAAAGAGAAAAGGAGGAGAGGAGGGAGGGGAGGAGGGAGGAGAGGAGGGAGGAGAGGAGGGAGAAAGGCGGGGAGCAATCTCTTCATTAATTAGCTCTCAGGCCTTCTGCCAGTGAGGACCAAAGTAGGATTCGAACCCAGGTCTGTCTGAACATGACATCTTGGCTCTCTTCCTCCTCCACACTGCCCTGAAGCTATGATTAGGAAGAGCCTGGCCTCAACTGACCAAAAAAACGATGCCTGGTCTTGGTCTTTTTCAGCTGATATAAGCAAATGCCATAGACTGGATCATTTATAAACACAAAAATTTTCTCCTCACGATTCTGGGAAATCTGAAACAAATCAACAGCAGACTTGGTGTCTGGTGAGGGCCCCTTTCCTTTCTCCAAAGATGGCACCTAATGGCTGTGCTCTCACGTGGGAGGGAGAATCACATGCCCACTTCCACCTTTTTGTATATACATTGATCCCATTCATGAGGGCAGGGCCCTAACGACTTAATCACACCCCATCTTTTAACACACCGGGGGCTAAGTTTGAGCCTAAGAATTTTGGGGAGGACCCGTCCAAACCGTGCCTCACACATGTTTAAGCTCCAAAAAATGCACTCCCTAACTCAGAATTTCAGAGCTAGATTTTTCTCTAGGGCATCTCACATGGTCTGCAACACCAACCTTCCCAATGGGGCTTCTGTTTGCACACTTCCTCTTGCCTGGAGTCTCCCCTCTAGCCAGGTTCCAAGACTCTGGTAAAACCTCCCTCCTGCAGGAGGTCTTGCCTGGCTCATCCTTCAGTGGCCCCATGTGATGCCCCCTCCCTGCATTCTGCAGCCCAGACTAGCAGGATGAAAGTATGAGAAGAGCAGTCATGGTTTTTGTTGAGCTCCAGCTCCATGTCAGGCTCTGTCCTCAATGATAAGTATGCACACATTTAATCTTCATAAACATCCTATGGGGTAGGTTCTGTCACCCTCCTGCTACCTGACTGTGACTGTTAGGTTAGGTAGCTTGTTCCTAGTCACAACCTCAGAGCCCTCAGGGATAGGATCCAAACCCAGGTGCTCCATCCCAGCTACAGCCTTCCTGCTTACCACCCCATCTCACTGTCTCCTACTTCCATGTTCCTTTACAAACCGCCCCTCCACTTTCCACCTTGTGTTCAAGCTCATAGCCACCCTCTCACATAAAAAGGAAGAACTCTTAAAAGAAAACAATAAACTTGTGAGTTGGGGAACTTGCCAAGCAATGCACCCACGAGGGGATTAGTCCGGGACTCCAGGTCTGATGGAGCCCCAGGCTAGTCAGCCAATACCAAAATACTTCCCAGAGGTGGCACAACCAGGGTCAGGGAGGAGACCAGACAGAAGTTAACTATTTGAAGCCAATAATCAGGATCCAAGGAAGAGGTGTTGGCAAACCCAGGAGAGCAAGCACTGACAACTCCCTTCACCCCAGGGAAAGGCAGAGGGCTACTGTGCTCGGCCCAGGGCTGCACATAGCAAGTATCCAGTGCAGGACAGAGACTTTGTGTGTGCTTCCCTTTTTCAGGGACTGCAAGATCTGGAAGGGCTAGTACTTCCATCCCCTTCCTAGAGAAAATGAAAACTAAGGCCCATGGAGAAGTCTTCTGCAAGATCAGAGTAAGTTGGCATGAAGAACCAAATGCGGATACCCTACCTTTAGCCTCTCTTGACTAGAAACATTCTCCACAGCACCCAGCAGCTGTTCCCAAGAGGCCATTACTCACAGTTTGGGAAATCCTAGCCATCTGGTTTCTGCCCTAGTATGTCCCAAGCCCCTGCAGACAAAGATACCACATGCAGGAAGGGTGGGCACTGCCATCTGGAGGAAACCATCATAAGAGGGCTGCGGTGCTGGCCAAGCTGTTCTCCCATCCCAGGGAGCAAGCACCTTTGGCGTGACCTAACATAGTCCTTTGGCCCTGTGTAGACTGAATAAATCACTTTGGAGTCTCCTCATTTGCTCTGTGATGAATGGCTTCCTTGGTCAAGAAAACACTTTTTAAATCCTGGAGGCAGGAAAAGAATGGAATAAATCCTTCTAGGGTTTACAGATATGAAAGGAAAGCGATCCTATCTTGGTCTGTCTATACAGAATAACACAAATGTCTAAACTCTGGGTGTTTGTTACTTTCTCATTGCCAGGACAAAATACCCAATACCCACAAGGAAGAGAGGTGCATTCTGGCTCACAGTCGGTAGATATTTCAGTCCATAGTCAGCTGGTTCCAAGGCAGGGCAGCATGGTGGAAAGGCATGTAAGAGGAGAAACAATGGCATGGCAGGCAGGAAGCAGCAAGGGATCAAGGGAAGAGGAGGGTTATATATACCCTCCCAGGCCACGCCCACAGTGAGCCACCTCTTCCCACAAGGCTCCACCTCCCAACATCACACACAGTTATGAACCCATCAGTGGACTAATCCAGTGTCACACACCCATGATCCAGTCACCTCCCAAAAGCCCCACCTATGAACACATGAGGCATTGGAGGGGGGCACATCTAGATATAAACCATAATACTTGGAGTCACTCTGTGTGGAAGCTAAGAAAGAAACCTCACACCAACGGTCTCTCATGAGATGCCCATGTAGAGTCAAGAAGCATGCAAGGAAAGGGGAGGAGGAAGGTGACGGCTGTTTCCATGAAAGCCCATTAACAGTGAACATCCTTTCTGAATGGACTGCACTGGCCTCACAGGAAAATGAGTCAAGAGCAGGCTGAATTTGTTGAGGATTCGATAGCAGATCTTATGTGAATAAAACATTAAATAGAGGCCTCAGCGTTCCTTCCAAATCTCCAGTTCTCTCTTGTGATTCTCAGAGGGCAGCAATATGAATAGCAGAGGTTTTAGAAATCAGGAAAGTTCAGTTGAGTTCTGGTTCTACTCTTTTGAGGCTGTATAACATTGGAAGAGGTGTTCCTACTCTGTAAAACACGGATGGTCTGCCCCTGTCTGTGTAAGTTATTGTAAGGGTGACAGTGGGGATGGCAGACCCTGCATCCTGCCAGGCACATAGGAACTGAGCAAATGTTTGTACCTTCCTTCCAATAAGGAGCATCTGGAACCCCCTCATCTCCTCAGCCTAAAATTCATAAAAGGAAAAAAAGTCAGTGCTTATAACAGAAACAGGGCAAAGAAAACACTGATGTGGAAACCTTCTTTGACTCTCAAGAACATGCAGGCTACTTTCTCTCAACCTTCAGAATAATGCCCCCGCTAATTTTTCTTTCCAAACTTTCACACTGGCAAGCTGCTACAGGCTTTCCTCTGTTTTCTTTAAGAGACTTAGGCTGAGCTGTTGCACAAGCCAAAAAAAAAAAAAAAAAAAAAAAAAACCACCAAGCTGAAGTCTGCACCCTTCCCTCTGGAAGATAAATTATGTTGGTTTTTGCTGTGAGTGAATTGGGGCAGGAGAGAGATTTCACTAGAATAAAATGTTCTGGGCTGGAGAGGTGACTTGCAAGAGATTGGCTTTGTTTGCAGAGATCCCCAGACACCCCTACACCCCGGTGTACCTGCCCCGAGCTGAGACAACAGCTCACCTCCAGGCTTTTGGCAGCATTGTCTAAGACAGCAGGCTCCAGTGGGGAGAACACTTACACCCACCGGCCAGCACCTCC
Source organism: Chinchilla lanigera (assembly GCF_000276665.1). Classification (NCBI taxonomy): domain Eukaryota; kingdom Metazoa; phylum Chordata; class Mammalia; order Rodentia; family Chinchillidae; genus Chinchilla; species Chinchilla lanigera. The sequence continues at coordinate 6,362,376 of NW_004955408.1, read as the reverse complement.
CATCCAGGGAGCACTGACTTTCTATGGTGAAGGAGACCACTTCCGGCAGGACTCAGGCAGGACATTAAAGTGCTTGAATGGCTTAGTGAGAAAGTTACACTATTTCTGCTCCAGTTCTCTTTCAAATCTTCTCATTATGAAGAAGAAAGCTTCAGTTTGGTACTAGTGTGTCTTTAACACTCCTCTACCCGCTTCTTAACCATCCTTCTTCACTAAAAATAATAGGCTTCCAACTCAGGTCAGTTCATAGGCAACAGCACCTGCTAGACTTGTAATTACTTTTTCTGTTATTGTTATACCTGTTTTCGCATCCCCTACCTTTCAAAGCAAATGATAATGGTCCCGCATCTATCACAGTGTTGTAAAGGCTCCTTTTACAATAAATAGACTTTGGTTAGAAAAGCAAGCCAATTTTAAGAAAAATATTGAGTAGATCATAGCTGGCTCATAGATATGGCAACAATCATAAAGATAAAATATGAATGACTAAAATTGGAGAAACATGGGGTTAATTGAAAAGAAATACATGGCGTGTAACTTTTTCCTTCCATCTTTCTCAAATTAAACAATATATCTTGTTGCCTTGTTTTTCTGTTGAAGATTAATACTCAGCTTCTCCCACTTCATTTTTCCTTTCTTTTCCCAATGCTTTCTTAGTGGCAGAGAAATTTGTGTCTACTGATGATTTTCCTCATATTCCTTCCCCTTAGATTCTAGCCAAATGTCATGAGCTTTGTCTATGCTCATTATACTCTTTCATTCACTCATTATATTTTTAAGTAACACTTGATACAAGTCCTGTGCAAGGACTATGAGCTAACAACAAACAGGTAAGACGAGGTTCCTGACTTCCTCAGCCTTGAGTCTAGTGAGGGAGACAGAGATGGACACAGGCAACTGCAATGTAGTGTCAATTAAGGAGGACATCTATCTCTGAGAGCATAGTTAAGAAGCCAGGGAAAGCTCCCCCAAACAGAGATAGCAGTGTAGTGTTTGTTACATTTATACCTACCAGCGCTAGCACAACCACACATGGAGACCAATCTCCACATCAGCACTTTCTTGCTGGGAGATCTTTGCCAACTAAATTCAACCCTCAGCCTCAGTTTCCCAATCTATTAAATGAGGAGAATGCAATCTCCCTCTAAATATTACTGAAAGGATTAAATGAGACAATGAGCATAAAATGCATTATACAATGTCCTGTACATAATATGTGCTCAATAAATGCCAAATAGCTTCCTCCAGCACCTTGCATTCAAGGACTTTCTCCTAAATATTTAAAATTTTATGCTAACATGTCTACCTGACTTCACCCAACTGCACTTGAAAAATACAAACATTTTTATAACACACAGCAGATCCAGGAAAATACAGAATGGAAATACTTTTATTGCTTCCAGTCTGACAGTATTTACTTGAGTACAATTTGGTCTTGAGGAAGAATACTTTGGCTGGGGTAGAGTTGATTACAAAGGCCAAGGTAAGGCTGGGTTGGGGCTGGGGGAAGGGAAAATGGTTCTTAATTACCAGTGAGGATACAACTAAAGAAGTAGAAAACAGTGAGACGATAAGTGTCAAAAGTGGGAAAGGGAGGATAAGCACTCCTTAGCTTAAAAATAGAAGAGACCTCCAGATTCCATTAGGTAATATAAAAAGCTGGAGCTAGTGTGTATGAGTACACAGAGTCTTTCATGAAACAAAAATGGGACTTTTTGAGGAAAATGAAAAATCTCATTTTCATAATGCTTTCATGTGTATGAAGTGGATTCACACTCCTCGAATGCTCACAATGGCCCCATGAGGTGAGGACTATTTTTAGCTCCATTTTATAGACAGAAGGCTGAAGAATGAAGAGCTTCCATTTGCCCAAGGATTTCATTCAACAGGAAATTCAGGAGGAACATTCTAGACTGTGTGAATGAAGGGGTGAATGTGAGATGAGACTAAAAGGAGATGTGCCTTCCAAACTGGGAACAGCCTGGAATACCATGCTATGGGGCTCTGTATGCAACTTTCCTTGTTTTCTCAAATGTCATCCAACCCAGTGGATACTTGAGATCATATTTTCCAGTATTTCTACCTGAGGGAAGAAAGAGATGTGGTTCAAGGTTGCTACAGAAGACTGATGGGGATGGAGAAAATAATTAGGACCAGTGAGTGGTTGTGGGTGTCACCATTATGGACCCATTCTGCATTTCCTCGCCGGCATTCTTGCTTTGAGATATTTCCGTTCATCTAACTGCATGAGTGAAATCTTAGCGAATGTTGTCCTGCTTTCTTAACCAATGATATGCATCAGCAAGAGACACTGGGGTGACTACCCTGAGGTGCTCTGACTTCAGTCAAAAATTGAGGGAGAGCTTGGACAGGGGAACAAATCCGGGCCGCCTCATTTGGGCAAATGAGTAACCAGGAACTCAGACTGACTTCAAATGAATGCTGTCCGTGCTAAAACCAAATACCCTACTCCCGCAGCACGCACCAAATAGAAATTCGGGACCGGCTCCCCTGGACTACAGACTGTGTTCACCCTACAGAACCAGTATGGACAAGGGGACAAAGCAGCCTGAACGGCAGTTTTCACAGTGAAATGATTAGATGCTCATGTGCGTGCTCTCCCCCTCGTTTAGAAACAGATACATGAATTTGGACACTGTTCTTTTAGAGGCTGCAGTGTAATAACGGAAGCAAGGGCTTGGTGCAGGCGCTGCCTCCCGCCTGCAGTGCTCCCAGAGTGTTCGATATCTCGATAACCTCGGACGGTGGAGTAACGGTAAGGGAATGGGGCTGCAGTGCAGAGGCAGAAAATGCCTAGCAAAGCCTGTCCCGTGAGCTCCCAAGGAGGCAGCCAGGCTGGCCTCAGGGAGAACAGTCAAAGGAACAAAGCCATTCTTATACCTCCTTCCTGACAGACGTCGCCTAACACGCACTGGACTGGGGCTTGCAAAGGCTCTGCCTGCTGTCTTCCGTCTCCCCGTCTCCAGTAAGAGAAGGAGGACAAGATCCCTGAGCCCCGGTGCGCAACGTGAGACAACCGCCAAACTTCTGCTGCTTAACCCTCCTCTGAATCAACTCGCCGCCTACCCGAAACTTACTCTTTCCTACTCTTACATGAAAGGTTATTTCATTGTTTAAAAAAAAAACTACAAATTCACCATGGACCACCCAAGTTTTAGCAAATACTTACTGAGTCTGGGAACTCCCATATATCTATTAATTGGCTATTAATTAATAGCCAATGTTTAGCACCGCCTACCTTACCTTTAATCTCCTTAATCTACCCTTCCACGCTCTCTGCAGATCAGTCTTCCTTCTTCCCTCCACTTTCATCCCCATCAATCTCTTCCACAAATTCTGCCGAGACGCCAAGGCTGTCAGTCTCTCAGCGAGCAGCACCCTTACCTGTACCTGGCTAAGCTTGTTCTCCAGGATGGCCTTCTCTCCACCAGCTACCGCTTCTCCCACTCTGGAGTTTGAATTCCCACCTCCTCCAGAGCCTCTCCAGGTCACAGCAACCATGTCCCCTTCTCTGCAGCCTTCCTCTTAGAGACACTGAGGGAGCAGCAAGTCCCTCTGCGGTGGATCTGACCACCTCCTGCACAGCCCAGCTCCCCTCACTGTACTCACCTCCTTCTCCCCTGCCCTAGAGGAGTCCATTCCCTAGATGACGCATCTCCTGTGACCTGGAATTAAGTCATTTTTTCACAGCACTTCCAGTGAAGGTACTCAAAGAATATTGCCTGAATAAATAAATTACTAATTGAATAAGCAAGTGAATACAGGCTTAGGGGTCAGATATAACCGGTGTCAAACCCTGACCTCAGTACTCCATAATCTGTAACCTTGATAAGTCACTTAAACTCTCCAGTCCTTAGCTTCATCTTTTGTAACATCTGCAAGACAGCCAGAGGACCTTCCAAAAGCATTGTTGGCAGATTAAATAACATGATACATGCCAAAGGCTTAGCACATGCCTGGAGGAAGAAGATGGGCAAGAACTGAAAGTATTTCCTCTAAAATCAGGAGTGAAACAAGGACCTCCAGTCTCACCGCTCCTGCTCACCATACTACTTGAAATTTTAGCCAGAGCAGTTAGGCATGAGAAAGAAATAAAAGGTATATACATAAGAAAGGAGGAAGTAAGATTATCTCAATGTGCAAAAGACGTGACTTTTGACTCAGAAAGACTCCAAAACTAGTTCTACCAGAAATCTTTTACATATGCTAAATTCAGCAAGTGAGAGAGTACAAAACCAACATACAAAAATCAGTAGCTTTCCTGTCCACAAATAACAAACCCACTGAGAAGGAAATCAAGAAAACAATCCCATTCACAATAGCTTCAGAAAAATGAAATACCTAAAAACAAACCTAGCCAAAAAGGGAAAAGAAACTGAAGCAGACACTACAAGAGGGAAAGACTTCCCATGTTCGTGCATCAGCGGAATTAACAATTAAAATAGTCCTATTGCCAAAAGTGATCTACAGCCTCGGTGTAATCCCCACCAAAATACCAATGACATTTTCAAAGAACAGGAAACATTTTCTAAAATTCATATGGAAGCACAAAAGGCCTATCATTTCAAAAACAATCTTAAGCAAAAAGACCACGGCTGGCAGCATCACAATACCCAACCTCGAATACCTCAAATATTCTGCAAAGTCATGAAAACAACAATAAAAAGGCATTGGCACAAAAGAAGACACACAGACCAACAGAATACAGTGGAGAACACAGAAACAAACCTGCTCAACTCCAGCCATCTGAGTGTTGGCCAAGGGATCAAAAAACATATATCTGACAAAAGACAGCATCGTTAACAAATGGTGCTGGGGGAAAACTGGATCTTGTATTCAGAAAATTAAAACTAGATTCCTATCTCTTACTCCATATAAAAATCTATTCAAAAATGGATCAAACACCTACCTAAGTATAACACCTGAAACTTTTTTTGGTACAGGGAATTGAACTTAAGACCTTGCACTTGCCAGGCAGGCACTGTGCCGATGAGCCATGTCCCTGGCCCAACACCTGAAATTTTAAAACTGCTAAAAGAAAACAGAAGAAACACTTGAAGCAATAGGCAAAGACTTCCTGAATAGGACTCCAGCAGCACAGCAAATAATACAAGAATTGAAAAAGGGAACCACATCAAATTAAAAAGTTTCTGCAAAGCAAAGGGAATAGCGGAGCACAGAGATAGATACAGAATCAGAGAAAAATTGTTCCAGCTACTCTTTCAACAGAGATTACTATCCAGGGTTTATAAAGAACTCAAAAAACCTTACACCAAAAAGCAATCCAGCTGGGGGTATAGCTCAGTGGCTTAAGCACTTGCCTGGCAAGCCTGAGGTCATGAGTTCCATTCCCGGTGCCAAAAAAAAAAAAAAAAAAAAAATACAAAAAGGAATCCAGTCAATACATGGGAAAATGAACTGAACAGACATTTCTCAAAAAAAGTACAAGCAAGGTATGGTAGCACCAGCCCATAATCCCAGCACTTTGGTACGCTGAGACAGGAAGATCAACTTGAGTCTAGCCTGTGTAACTTCACAAGACTATATCAAAACAAAGAATTAAAAGGGGTTGCTATGTAGCTCAGTGCTAAGGTCTTGAGTTCAATCCCCAGTACTGAAAAAAAAAAGTACAAATGGCCAGTAAGTATACAAAAAAAAGTTCAACATATTCAGCCATTAGAGAAATGCAAATGAAAACTACAATGAGATTCCATCTCACCCCAGTCCAAGTGGCTATCAAGAATACAAAAAAAAGACAATAAAGGGGGAGAAGGATGACACAGGGGCAAAGGAATCCTTCTGCACTGCTACTGAGAAAGTAAATTCATACACTCAGTATAGAACTCAGTATGGAAGTGCCTCAAAAAAACACAAAGCTAGAGCTACTACACAATGCAGCTGTACCACTTCTTAGTGTATAACCAAAGGTATTAAAGTCAGCGTACACTGGGGACACCTGCATGTATATGTTTCTTGACCACAATTCGCAATAGCCAAGATCTGGAACCAGCCTAGGTGCTCTTCAATAGACAATGGATGAAGAAAATGTACCACAAATAGTCCAAGCTTTTGGGCAGGCAAATCTATATACAAGGGTGTACTATCCAGCGGTAAGGAGAATATTATATCATTTGCAGAAAAATGAATAAAACTAAAGATTATCACCATACTAAACAAAATAAGCCAGACCCAGAAAGACTAGTATTTCATGTTTTCCCCAATACAGGGAATCTTTAAAACTAAAAAGATGGCATTAAAGGAACCCCAATTACATGAGAAATAACATCAAGAATTAACAAATGGGATGATATCAAATTTAAAAGCTTCTTCATAGCCAAGGAAATAACCAACAAAGTGAAGAGACAACCTATAGAATGGGAAAAAAATTGGCCAGCTATTCCTAGAACAGAGGACTAATATCTAGAATATATAAACAATTCAAAAAAATTAAACCACCCAAAATAAAAGATTTAATCAAAAAATGGGCAACTGAAATGAACAGGCACTCCTCAGAAGAAGTATAAAAATGAAAAAATGCTCAATATCTCTGGCCATTAGAGAAATGCAAATTAGAACACTGAGATTTCATCTTATGCAAGAAAGAGTGGCTATCATCAAGAAATCAAATAATAAGAAGGAAGACAAAATATATATATGAACAGTTGGGATAACTGTACTGCTGATGTCTAATGGTATATTGAAAGGAACAGTTAATGCTTAAAATTTTTTGTGTTCTGACCAATTTTGCATGCTTATATCTGATAATCTGAACAACTGATTTGAAGACAACAATACACAATGGAACAACCATTGGTGAATTCCTACCATCTTGTCTAGTGAAACTCTGTATTATCTCTAATGTTTTGTCAAATAATTATTTTTTATTCTCTTTAATGATTTGAACAATCTTCCATGCTTGCATCTGGTAATCTGAGCAACATAATTGAAGATAACAATATGTAACATAACAACCACTGTAAATTCCTATCATTTTGTTTTAAAACCCTGTATCACTTTTAATTCTTGCTCTGTTTTGTTCATGTTTGTGATGTTGGCATGCTGCTATTGTTCTTTTTTTCTTTTTTACTGCTCTCTTTAAAATAAAATTAAAAATTAAAAAGAGAAATCAAATAATAACAAATGTTAGTGAGGTTGTAGGGGGAAAAGAACTCTTCTACATTCTTGGTGGGACTGTACATAGTACAACCACTATGGAAATCAGTATGGAGATTCCTCAAAAAACTAAAACTAGAAATTCCATTTCACCCAGCTTTCTAGATATCTTCCTAAAAGAGTTAAAACATCCTATGACAGTGATACAGGCACACTCATGTTTATAGCAGCACAGTTCACAGTAGCTAAATTTGGAACTAGACTATATGTCCATCAACAGAGGAATGGATAAATAAAATGTGGCACTTCTATACAAGGGAGGACTATCTGCTACACAGGGTACACTTGAGTCATTTGTGAATGGATGCACCTTGAGACCATAGCATTACGTGAAATAAATCAGACACACGAGCTTAAATATCTTGTGCTTTCTCTTATTGAGAAACCCAAAATAGAAAGAGCAGAATAAAAGATAGGTAATAGGAAATAGGGAGATAGATCTTCTGCAAATGGAAAAGGGACCAAGAGCTTGAGAGAGGGAGGGGGAGAGGTCAGGGAGATGAAAAGAGAATGAAGGTGTGTTCTGTCTGCACACCAGTTCCCAAGAGGAATGTAACCATTATGTGCTGCAAACACATATAACAAAAAAGAAAAATTGAAAAAATAGAAGAAAGACTGTTATTAGCCAAGAGGAAGGGAATAAAGGAAAAGGGAAAACAGAGTATGGGGAGAGTAACTGGGGATAGATTTGATGGAAATATCAATATGTATGAAAATACTACACTGAAACCAAATATTTTTAATTAATTTTATTAATGGGTATACATAATGATCACTTTGTCATAGGGGATTTGAACCTGTAAATGATATACCTTGATCCTTCTTTTTCCCCTGTTCCTCTCCCTTCCCTTCAGCCTTTCTTCCCCTCTTTCTTTACAAAAGCTTTGTGAAATCCAATATTTTATAAAGTTAATAGGTACTAATAATTTTTTTTTTAACTTGGGGACAGAGAATTGCTCTGGCAGTAACTTTGCTCTCAGTCAAGGATGGCTGGGGACCTCAGCTCTGTCCTTGCTGACACTAAGTGACCCAAGGACAGGAATGGATTTTCTCCTCTCGGGCACATGTTTTGTCAATTCACTAATAACCCAATCATTGCAAATTCTGGTCAGGGATTTGGGGGGAAAGTGGAGAAATGGCCATCAGCCTTCTGGGAACCCAGTGTTACACTCTACACTGTTAAAACAATTTCTGAAATCCAGGAGAAAACTGCCTTTAATGAGTGCCGGCAGTGGGGAGTCCCAGAAGGGGCTGGGAAAATGATATTGTGTTTTATCTTGCACTGCTGGCTTTGGAAGGTGGCCGGAGGCCTTCAGAGCTCTGATCCCCAGTCTCACAGTCAGCTGTCAGCGATCTGCTCTGAGGCACAAGCTCTGGGGTCCCTGGGGCGGCTGCCCTGACCTCTTCTGCCTGAAGCCTGAGACACTACCAGGAAGCAAGGGCTGAGGCAGCCCCCCAGGGACGCCCAGAACAGAGACACCCTGCGGATCACAGTGGGCGAGGGGGCAGGGGGCCATCAGTAACCATGATAAGAACAGGGTACTTTCTCTGTACTGGAAATTGTGCTAAATCTTCTTTGCACAAGACTTCATTTCCCAATGATGTGGACATCATTATCACCACCATTTTACAGACAAGGGAACTGAATTGTAAGCAGTTTCGCCAAGATCCTCCATTCGTAAGTATGGGAGCCAGAATTTGACTGCAAAAGCCTATGTGAATGCTTAGTCAGCTATGCCCCACTGCTTACGTGGATATCAAATAAGTGGAGATTTCTGTCTTGAGTACGAGCTTTGCTTCCAAGAGTATCCAAAAGCCGATGAAATTGAAGACCTCTTGTATCCCTCCGCATGAGTAGGAAGGACACCTGGAAGCCCCTCCTCTTCAGGAAGCTTCATTCTCCTATGCAGGCTCTTTACAAGTGGTCACTCACTACCTGCTTTCCTGCCTTCAGCGACACGCACCCCAGTGACCTTAGAAAACTTTCCTTCACCTTCTGCCTGCTTTGTTGCCGGAAATCATATACTGAGCTGACACATGTGTCCCGGAAATGGCTCCCCACTCGCCTTCTTTCTGCCCTGTGGAATGGCTTAGAACAAATTTGACCATTAACACATAATGGACTTCTGCATACTTTCAAAACAGTAATTCTGGACTCCTGAAATAGACCATCTCACCGCTTCAAAAAAGAAGAAACAGGGGCTGGGGATTTAGCTCAGCGGCACAGCGCCTGCCTGGCAAGCGCAGGGTTGTGAGTTCGATTCCTGGTACCGAAAAAAAAAAAAGAAAGAAAGAAAGAAACATTAAGGGATTTATTGACTTGTTCATACTCTTAATGGACACTGTCAGAATATCTACCCAAGATCAAGCACTCTGCTATCTATGTGCTGAGGGGCTACAGAGCTCAAATTCTGGGGGAGAAGATAAAAATATGCTCAAATGATTCCATTATGTGGTACAGAACTGTGAAACTGTAAGGTATCTGAGAGAGCACCATGCACGTGGAGAGGAGAGATCTTCTCCAGCCCGATGATACTTATGTGAAGCTGACATAGACAAGGCGCTGTTTGAACCAAGAAGTATTACTGACCAACTGCAGATGCCAAAAACTGGACGGTTGTGAGGGGGCAGAAACACAAGAGCCCTGGCCTCCGGTGAACCTGCTAGCTGTGGCTGGATCTTCCCACACTTCTTTTCCTCCCTGTAAAATGGGATACATGTCACCTGCCCCAAGCATTCCTAAAGTAAGACAACAGCAGGAGGGAACTGTCTAATGCCCATTCACCTGGATTAGACAATTACCCTGACATCGGCACAGTTTGATGAGAGAAGGGGAATCAGAAAATGCTGGCTCTGGTGAGAGTCCCACTGAGAGGCTTCCATCCAGCACAAGCAGAGGAAGGAGGAAAACAAACTCCAGAGCTGAGCAACACGCCTACATGTGAGCCAAGACAAGGAGACAGCAGCCCCAGCTCCTCAGCTCTATCTCATTACAGAATAATCCTATAAAGTGTGATCAAAGAAAGGATCAACAGCTCAAACATATTATCAGCCACCTAAGCCTTCAGAGGAGAAGACCCACTGAGAGATTAAGACACTGAAGACTTATCTGAGAGGTTTCCCTGCAGTTACAGCCTTACTAATTGACAGCCAAGCATCGGCAGCCAGGCCATCTGCTGCATTATCACCCCCTGAGCAAGAGACCACCCTTATGCAGCATCGAGGGCCCAGCGCAGAGCTGATGGGGGTGCGTGGTGAGATTTCTCTGAAGGTAAAAGCTCTAAACAAGCTACACCTATGGGTTAGATGCAAGTTGTGTATCCACACGGTAATCACTCATCAGTAGGCGTTTATGAAGTCTCCTATGCATCAGGACTTTTTGATATAAGTGAGAGAATCCAACTGAAACTGACTTGGGCACAAAATAAACTAATTGGATGACATATTTGGAAGAAGGAAGAAAATGTTCAAATGGGAAGAGGAACAAAGGGGGGGGGAGGGAAGGAAAGGGAAAAAGAGAACTAAGATGCGTTATGCACCTGTACGAATGCCCCATGATGAATGGAATCATTCTGCACTGCATGCACGTACTAACACATTTTTGTACTAATTTTTTAAAATGATATATCATGTACAGGTACAAATTCCCTATGATGAATGTAATCATTATGTATATTAAAAAGTGTACAAATAAAACTAATTTCAAAAATGAAAACTAACTTTATTGAATTTTTTTAATTAGCTGGTCCATTTCACTAAAATGCCTGAGGAGACCATACGTTAAGGCCAACTGGAAGCAGGTGCTCTAACAAAATAGTCAGGAATCAGACTCTTCGACTTTCCATTTTTATTTCCTCAGTACAGGTTTCATTCCTCTTGCTTTACCTTGATGGGGAGGAGGAACTGAGCTTTCCCACTTATTACCTGAAAGACTTAAGAGTAAAGGAGAAAATAAAATAAAATGAGCCTCTTTCTAGCAAAAGATTCCAAATTAACTATGATTGTACAGATTTGGGTCATATGATTATTCTGACCTGCTTGGACTGGAATATAGTGATTAGACCAATCCATGTCAGGCTTTCCCACCGTTGGATCTTGGACTTTCTCTATCCAAACCACATGGAAAATCCAACTGTTATTATCAGGAGAATAATTTGTAGATTCTGAGTGAAAAAAAAACGACAGATACAAATTCTCAAGATTCTTCTGGCAAAAACGCATAAAAGAAATCCACAATAAAGCTGTATTTTTGTTATCAAGAAAACTATTCTTTGAGAAAAGTTACCACCATGTAAATGTGAGCAAACACCTAATTGATTGTAACAAATAATTTTAAATGTGGTGGGATTAAAATCAGCAAAGCCAAGGACAGAAGCAAAATACAGTCTCTCTCAGACCTGTGAGACACCAGGAAAAAAATCACAGTGGACAGAAGTAGAGCGCCAGCAAGCAAGAAACAGCTGACAGGAAACCTAGAAACCACAGAAAAAAGAATGAAGCAGTCTGGAGCTCTAACCTTGGCTCCCCAAGAGGGGGACCTATCGCTGCAAACACAAGGGAAGCCCAGAGAGAGTCAGCAGTCACTGGGAATAGCAACAGAACAGCAGCACTCTGGTAACCAAGAAAAGCCCATGTTTACCGTTAGCTGCAAATATAGTGTGGAGTTTGGCTCTGAAAGTGACTCCTTCCACAGGACAAGCTAGAGTTGGAGAAGAAAGGCCTGCAGCTTCCACCATATGTGGGAGTGGTGATCAGAGGCAGTTGTGGAGAAGGGCTGGGCTAGTGGCAGAGCAGCACTGGTCAGTTCGGGTTGTGAGAAACCAGGTTGGTCATGTGACTTCCTGTGGAAGCTGGGTCTGAAAGTGTAGATAGCAAGTCCAGGGAACCGGCTGTCCTCCCTCGCTGCCCATCTCCAGCACAGAGCCCAGGAATCTGTCTGCTTTTCCTGTCCACCAACGTGACCGGGGACTCATGCTCCTTGGCTTCAGCACTTTCCACATCTTGGACAAGAGGGGCCTCACAGGCTGATAAAGTTAGTGAGAGAGAGCAGTGACTTGGGGTGCACACAGCGGCACAGACATGAGGAACCACTAGCGGGAATATGACCCCAAGCAGACACCGTACCACTGACTGACTGTGCCCAGTGAAAAAGAAGGCAGGCCTCAGCATTCACACGGTGAGAAATGGGTGTGGAAACAAAACAGGTTCTAGTTCTGCTCACTACCTCCCACCCATATCTTCTGGGTCCAGTACCATCGGCCTTGGAAAGAAAACACTCACCCGGACACATGCAGGAATTCTTTGGACTCGTTACTCTTTTTCTTTGTTTCTGGGGACAGGTGTTTTGTCTTGTTTTGTCTTGTGGATTTTCTTTAGGTTTTTTCCACTATCTTTTGTCCTTTGTTTTTATTCTCTTTGTTTATTTTTTTCTCTTTCTGATTTGTCCTTTTGCAGCTCTTACCTAGTTCTATTAACTTTCTTTATTCTTTAACTGGATTTTTATCTCTCATTTCCCTCCTCTTCTTCATCTTCCTTTTCTTTCTTTTACAAATTTTACTTCTTTTGATTTCCTCACTTTTATTATTACTATTGTTTCATTACTTTTTAACTATGTTGTTGGCTCTATGCTAGTATTGCTGAATTCTTTTCTGTTATGAATGGTGTTATAGCTGTTGCTTTTAACAGATATTCATTGTACTGTACATCAATATTGTACTGTACACCCATATCATTGTCTGTCAGAAGAAGGCACCGTTCAGGCAGTTGGTGGTCACTAAGATATTTCTTAATGGGTGGTGTGAACACCTGGGGCTCACAGCCATCCCATGACAATTGCCTTGTGACCCAAGTTTCACATTGCTAGGCCACATGACAGCACTCTGGCCTCATTCTTTTCCTTGAATGCACAAGGGCTCTGGGACTGACACACCTCTAGTGGCTTAATCTTCAGATCTTTACTTTTGCTTGTACACAGTAAAAGGGTCAGTCTGTCCTTCACGGCCTTGTGCCCTGACAGTGCCTTTTCCTCTGCAAGATACAGGCTCTGTTCAGCATCTTCTTCAAAAGGAACCCTGTTTCATCACCGTTGAACACTTGAGTGGCATAGCTTTCTTTTCATGAGTTCCATGAGTTCTTTCTTGTAGGCTTCCACAGCAGCCTTGTCAGAACTGGAAGCCTCACCATGTCTCATCACACTGTGGATGGCACTTCTCTTGTGGAATGTATCAAACCACCCTCTACTGGCTTTAAATTTATCACTTGCTGCACTTGTGAAGCAGTTTTCTTGCAGAAAAATTATGTGCAGTTTCCTGGCTTTTTCAGACCATAGCTTCATTAATGCTATCACCTGCCAGCGGCTTCTTCAACCATCTCTTCCAGCACTTGTGTCCTTTGCTTGGTTAACCCTGTTGCTCCTTTTTCCACATAGGCTCCTTTGATGGCATCTTTATTCTTCAAAACAGTTGAGATTCTCGGCTTCAACATCTTATACCAGATCAGTCACACATAATACCACTGCATGCTTTTCTATAATTTCCTTCTTCAGCTCAATGGTTATTTTCTTCAAAACCTTCTTCTTACCAATGTTGCTCTACTCTTTCCTGTTAGCTTCATTACCACTCTGCATTTTCTTTCTACAGCCATACTTGCTCTGCACGTTCTTTGGAGCCATGCTGGAATGAATAGTACTTTACAGGGCCATATGTGCTAAAACACACACAAAAACTTCACAGCAAGTGTGCACAGGTCTGTCTATGACCACAGTCTCAACCAAAGGCAGCCATGGCCACACGTCAGAGTGAGGAAGATGACTGCGGTTGTGTTTGTGAAGAGTTCATGAATGGAAGCAAAATTTTGCTGCAGGCTTCTATTTGCAAATGGAATTGTTTGCAACAGAAGTGTTCATCAACTGAGGTATTAATGTAAAGGAAAAATTAGAAGATTATTCAAAGGTATAAAATTTTATTCACTGAAATAATAGCAGCCAGGGATATAGCTCAGTGGCATAAGCGCCTGCCTAGCAAGCGCAAAGTCTTGAGTTCAAATCCTGATACCAAAAAAAAAAAAAAAAGAAAGAAAAGAAAAGAAATGATAGCAGAAAATTTTCTGAATCTAGGGAAAGAATTCAATATTCAATAATAAGAGGCATATAAAACCCAAACTCGGCATGGTGGCACATGCCTGTAATCCCAGCACTCGGAAGGCTAAGGCAGGAGGATCACTGCAAATTCAAAACCAGCGTGAGCTAAAAAGTGATCTCAAGGCCAGCCTGAACAGCATAGCAAGAGCCTGTCTCAAAAAAGACAAAGAAAAAAAAACAAATAAGGCATATAAAACCCAAATAGCCATGACCGGAGAAGAACTTCTCCACAACACATCATAATCAACATTCCAGAAGTTCAACAAAAGAAGAGAACACTAAAAACAGCTTGAGAAAAAACAGCAAATTGTATGTAAAGGCAAGCTCACCAGAATAACTACAGATTTCTCCGCACAAACTGTAAAGTCCAGGCGAGCTGGAGGTAAAGTTTCTGAAGCCTTAATAGAAAACAACTGCCAACCTAGACTTTTATATCCTGCAAAAATAGCCTCTAAAATTGACAGAGAAGACTTCCCAGGACATAGAAATTCTAAAAAGAAATACATAAAACTAGACCCGTGTCTTTCACCATGCACTAAATTAAAGTCAAAATGGATCAAAGATTTAAATATTAAAACAAAAACACTAAATTAATTGGAAGAGAAAGTAGGTAAAAATCTTGACGACATTGGGGTAGACAGAGAGTTCGTGAACATAAACCAAACTGCACGGGAAATGCTTCAAAGAATCAACAACTGGGATCTCATCTTATTGAAAAGCTTTTACACATCTAAAGAAATCACCAAGAAAGTAAAAATAAAACCCACAAATTGGGAAAAAATTTTAGCCAACTGCCCCTCAGACAAAGGACTTCTATCTAGGACATATAAAGAATTTAAAAAGATCAGGCCTCCCAAATTCAAAGACTCAATCCAAAAATGGGCATCTGAGATGAATACACACTTCTCTGATGAAGAGATACTAATGGTGAATAAATACATGAAAAAATGTTCAACGTCATTAGTCATTCAAGAAATGCAAATTAAAACAACACTGAGATTCCACCTCACCCCAGAAACAATGGCTATCATCAAGAAATCAACCAATAACAAATGCTGGAGAGGCCATGGGAAGAAAGGAACCCTACTCCACTGCTCGTGGGAGTGTAGATTGGTGAAACCACTGTGGAAATCAATTTGGAGATTCCTCACAAAACTAGGATTGGAAGTCCCCTTTAACCCAGCTATTCCCCTTCTGGGTATCTTCCCAGAAGAATTAAAGACATCATACCACTGCGATATATGTGCACCCATGTTTATAGCAGCACAGTTTGTTAGAGCTAAATCTTGGAAACAACCCAGATGCCCATCCACTGAGGAATGAATAAAAAAGTTGTGGTATTTTTATACAGTGGAGTATTACTCAGCCATTAAAAAGATAAACTTGAGGCTTTTGTAGGTAAATGTATGCAACTAGAGACCATACTCCTAAGTGAAATAAACTGGACCCACATATGTAAACATCATATTGTCTCCTTGGTGTAGGAACCTGAAAGACTAGGTAAAACTCAAAACATACAATAGATGATAGGAAAGGGAAAGAAATTGCTCAAAGGAAGGAACGACTGGGATGAGGGAAAGAAGAAAAAAGAAAGAACACAAAACATAAATATCTATATGAATAGCTGTGATGACTGTATTGCTGTTGTCTGATTTTTTATTGAAATGAACAGTTAATGCTCACAATTTTTTATGTTCTGATCGACTTTCATGCTTGTGTCTGGTGGTCTGAGCAACTGATTTGAAGGTAACAATATGCAATGGAATTACAATGGTGAACTCCTACCATCTTATCTAGTGAAACTCTGTATTATCTCTAATGTTTTATTGAAAAATTCTTTTCTTATTCTCTTTAATGGTTTGAGCAATCTTTCATTCTTATATCTGATCATCTAAGCAATGTAGTTGAGGATAGCGATATGCAATGTAACAACCACTGTTGATTTGTATTAATTTGTCTTGAGACCCTGTACCACTTTGAATGTTCTTGCTTTGATTTGTTTATGTTCGTGATACTGGTATGCTGCTACTGTTCTATGTTTTTGTTTGTGTCTCAAGTACTATTCTCTTTAAAATAAAAAAAATTAAAAATTAAAAAAGAAATATATGACCACTAAACCAGTATTGCAAAAAATATTTATAGGAATCCCAGACACAGACAGGGAGGCCCCCAGCAACAAAGACTGCAAAGGAAAGTATATATTTAACTGGCAGAGTAGTTAAACAAATGGAGAAAATAACGCAGTACTGGAAAAATAATGCAATGGCAGAATTCAATGAACCCCTTACAATAATAACTCTCATGTCAGTGATCTCAGCTCTACAATCAAAAGACACATCCTAGAAAATTAGAACAAAAAGCAAATTTTAACCATATATTGCCTTCAGGAGACACACCTCATTCAAAAGGAAGTACATAGACTGAAAATGAAGAGATAGAAAATAGTTCTCCATTCAACTGAAACTCCAAAACAAGGAGCTATCTTATTTTCAGACATAACAAACTTTAAGCCAAAACTGGTAAGAAGAGACAAAGGCAGCCAGTGCATAGTAGTAAAGGGAACAATTCCACACAAAGAGAGAACAGTTGTAACTATCTAGGTGCTCAATGTTAGTGCCCTCAACTCCATAAAACAAAAACTACTACACTTAAAAAGGAAAACGCATGCCAATACGACCACAGTGGAGGGCTGCAACACTCTAGTCTCACAATTAGACAGGTCAATCAGATGCCCCCCAAAAAATCAACATGAAATGACAGGATTAAACCACACACTGAACAAATGAATTCAACAGCTATCTACAGAGTGTTTCATACAACAAAGAACACAGTTTTCCTCAACAGCTCGCAGAACTTTTTCCAAAATAGATCCTATCTTGAGCCATAAAGCATGCTTCAATAAATAAAAAGAATTGAAATACTCCCCTGCATATTGTCATATCATAGTGGAATGAAGCTGGAAATCAAAAGAAGCCACAGAAACTACACTAACACATGGAGATTAACACATTATTGAATAATCAATGGATCACAGAAGAAATCAGTGAAGAGATAAAGTGCCTAGAATCAAATGACAATGGAAGTAGAGCATACCAAAACCTAGGGACCACAATAAAAGCATTTCTAAGAGGGAATCTCACAGCTGAAATGCACAAGCTGAAAAAAATAGAGCAATTCTAAATAGTTTAATGACGTATCTCCAGGTGCCAGAAATACAAGAACAATCCAAATCTAAAACAAAAGAAGGAAAGAAATTATAAAGATCAGAGTGGAGATTAATGAAAATGAGACTAAAGAAACAATACTCATGATCAGTGAATCAAAGAGTTGTTTCTTTGAAAGGATGGGAAGGGAATCTGGGAATGAAGGGAAACATGAAGAAGGAGAGCAGAAGGGGCTGTAAAAAGGATGAAAACGAGTGGCTGGGGATTTAGCTCAGTGGCACAGCACCTGCCTGGTAAGCTCAAGGTTGTGAGTTCAATTCCTGGTACGGGAAAAACAACAACAACAACAAAAAAAGGATGAAAAGGAGATAGCATAGGTACCAATACCCTCACGGTGAATGTATCTACTGTGTATTACCAGCATATACTAATAAAGAAATTGAGAGAAACAACAACTTAAAAATAAGTGGTAAGTCTAAAGAAATGGCATAACAGTTAAAAGTCTAGGCTTTGCCTGGCAAGCGCAAGGTCGTGAGTTCGGTTCCTGGTACCGGAGAAAAACCAAAAAAAAAAAAAAAAAAAAAAAAAAAAAAAAAAAAAAAAAGTCTAGGCTTGAGGTTAAGTGGCACTTCTATCAGTTACCTGCTATAACCGAATAAGACACTAGATCTCTCTGCATCTTAAACATTATTTTTCTGTAAGCAGGAGACAGTAAGACTCTACTCCATAGGATTATTAGCATAAGGTAATAAGAGCATATCAGAAGCAGGCAACAGTGCATTTCACATAGTAAATAAATCTAATAGGATGTCATTCATTCACTTAATGCTTAGTATGTACAAGAATTACTGTAGACATTGGCAATATCTTGGGGAAATAATGACCCTCCTATGGTGCTGTTTATATTCTAGATTAAAAAGTAGTTATATAAATTAACAAAAAATTTGACAAGAATAATTGCTATAAAGAAAAATAAGAGAAAACAATAATAACATTAGGAAGAGGTACTTCAGGGATAATGATCATGGAAGGGCTTATTGAGGATGTAGCATTTTAACCAAGACATCTATAGTGCGGTGAGAGAACTGGAAAATGGCAAAGATGTAGTCAGAGAGAAAGGTCAGGGCTGCTTGAGGAAGTCTATGCTGAGCAATTGTATCTCATTCTGGGTGAAAAGGAATTTGGGGCAAATATTAAAAGTTAGTAGTTTAACAAATACTCTGCTATATGAATTGAGTACAAAGGTAGAAGTGAGAATCAGCAGATGAGACAGAGATGGGACAAAAGTAAGTCAGTTGAATAGAGCATGGGTATGGTACAAAGTAGAGGTGGAAATCATTGAGCAGGGGCTAGGGATACAGTTCAGTGGTACAGCACCTGCCTGGCAAGTGTGAGATCCTGAGTTTACTTCCTGGTACCAAAAGAAAAGAAAGGAAAACCATTCGGCAGCTCCCCATTCTCTCCTGGTTATGAAGGAATACTTTGCATCTGACAAATCCAGAAGAGGTTTGAGAACAATGTCAAAAACTGGATCAAAAATAAAACCAGGTGTTTGAAGGTAATGGGAAGCAACCAAGACAACCATGACTTGAAGAGTCAGAGAAAAGGAAAATATGTTGAGGAGAGCTCTACTTCTCTCTCCACTGGCATCATTTCTTTTATTTTACTGTACACCACAAAAGCAAAATAGAAGACAGTGACCTATCACTCACACAGTTGCACTGGACAAAATGCTTAGTTAAACCACCAAGAAGGTGAGGAGCCAAGACTCCAGAGAAAAGGAAACCGCAGAGAAGTGAGCCCAGTACTGCGCATGTGGTTTCTCACACAGGCATTGGCCAAATTCTCAACTGTACATGTGTGGCAAGAGGCTGAGAACTCAAGCAGACATGACTGATAAGCGGAGGTAATTTCCCCTCTCCAAGAACATAAGCTGGACTTAATGGCTTACTTCCAAAGAACAGGGTACAGCAATGAAAAAAACGATGACTTTATAATGGAGAAACCTAACAGAGACTACCTGACACAGATCAGCAAGGCTAACAGCAACAGTGATGTAATGCACCCCCTAAAATCATGGTACAAGAGACTTTACCCCTGCAAAATTCTTCCAAAGCTTCCGAACCCTCAGTCTAATCATGACAAAACCAATCAAGCGAACTCAAGAAGAGAGTGAGAGTATACAGAGAACCTGTCTAGCACTCTTTCAGACTGTCCAAGGGAAAGACTGAGACTCAGTGACAGCTCATAGGAAGCAAATGACATAGGATAGATAATTAAGTGTAATGTCGTACTCTAGACTGGAACATGGAACTATAAGGGAACAATTTCCAAAACCTGAGAAAAATCCCAAATCAGTGTATGTCTTACTCAACACTAATGTACCAATATTGATTTGGGTACTGACAAATGTACTGTGTTATTCAGGATGTGACATTAGGAGAAACTAGATGAAGGCTATATGAAAGTTTTTCTATAAATATAAAAATGAAAACAGAACAAAATGAATGAGAGTAATTGTGCAGGTATTTTAAAGAGGATCATCAGGAAGTCACAAAATAAAATAAAAATATGACTTTTGAAAGACAGTCGCAAATGGTTGAAAAGCTAAACAATAATTCTGGCAATCTAATAGAGTGAGAGGAACAAATGTTGGAGGTCAGGGCCCATGAAAGAAATGTTTCTGGCTTTAAACTGTGACTCTGATGAATGATCTAGTCCCAAAGAGTGAGGTAAATCAGGTAAAGCCAGAAACAGGGCTCCAAATGATCTCAGTCTATGATTGGGTCAAGATAATCCATCTATATTCTATCAAGAAAAAGGAAATTTAATCCTTTCTAGAAGATAACATGATCCAGAGCCACTATAATTTTTATATGCAGGTTAACATATTCACTGCAAAAATACCAACTATGCCGGTAAATAGACACAAAAGAAAAAAAAATCAAACAATAAAACATACCAAGAGATGACTCAGATTTTAGAATTATCAGATAGGAACTCTAAAATAATCAGAAAAATATCCTTCTGGAAATAGATAAAATGATAAAGAATTTCACCAGAGAATAGTAATCTATTTTTAAAAGAAAAGAACAGAAAGCAAGAAGCAAGTTGTAATGCTAGAGCTAGAAACTGACACACTTTAACTCAACAGATAATTTTAAAAAACAGATCAAACACAGAAGAAGAGATCAATGAAAAAGCTAGAAATAATCCAGATTGGTAATGAGCAAGGGAAAAGAACAGAGAATGTCATTAACAACATGTAGAACACACCAGGCATGGTAGCAATTGCTTGTAGACCCAACACCCGGGAGGCTGAGGTGGGAGAATTGTTGTGAGTTCAAGGACAGTCTGGACTACATGGTGAGACTCTGTCTCAAAAAGCTAAAAAGAAATAAGTAAATAAAATATAAAATGTGAAATGCAATGAAAAGGTCTAACATACGAATAATTGGAGCTCTAGATAGAGATGAAGAAAGGAAAAACCAAGACAGAAATCCTATTAATGAAGTACATCAAGACACAAATTCAAAGATTCTGTGAGCCCCATGTGTTTATAATGAAAACCAAACCTAGATACATCATATAAAATTGGTAAAAACCAAAGGCAGAAGATTCTCAAACATGCTAGGAAAAAGAAAAAGAGTAACAAAAATAAAGCTTTCTGTTGACTTTTCAAGGAAAACAATGAATTAACATTACTAAATATATTTCATTTTTATCTTTTTGAGACAGGGTTTCACTATGCAGATCAGGTTGGTCTTGAAATCACTTTGTAGCCCAGGCTGGTCTCAAACTCACAGCAATCTTCCTGCCTCAACCTCTGAAGTGCTGGGGTTACAGATGTGAACCACCACTCTCTGCCAAATAATATACTTCTAAATACCTCTAAGTATCAAAGAAAAAAGCAAAATACATGCTAGAAAATATTTTGAACTATAAGTAACTGGTTTTGAAACATAACGTGAGATATGCTTAAAGAAACCCTGAGAAAGATATACAAAATTTTAAATGTATAACACTCATTAGGAAATCAAAGTTGAAAATCAGCGGTGTAAGTATGCAGCTGTCTTAGTTACTTCCCTATTGCTGGGACAAAATACCTGACACCCACAAGTTAAGGAAGGAGAGGTTTATTTTGGCTCACAGTTTGTAGGTGTTTCAGTCCATAGTCAGCTGGCTTTAAAACAGGGCTGTGGGCCAGGGATATAGTTCAGCAGCACAGCACCTGCCTAGAAAGTGCAAGGTTGTGAGACTGATTCTTGGTACAAATAAGTAAATAAATATTAAACAGGGCGGCATGGTGAAGGGGAGACAGTGGAGCTTTCCTTCTGCTTTCCCTTTTTATTCTAGCCAGGGTCTAAGCCTATGTGTGGGTCTTCTCTCTTCAGTAAATCCATGACCCACACCCAGAACTACACTAAACCCATCAGTGGACTAATCTAGTGTCACTATAATCCCAGCAGTGAGATCACACCCATGATCCAGTCACTTCCCAAAGCCCCACCTATTAGCACATGAGGCTCTGGGGGGACATCAAGATACAGATTATAGCACCACCTCAACTACCCAAGAGACAACTAAATTAAATGCTCCCAAAATGCATAAATTGAGAGTCAAGATAATGTAATAGAAAATAAATTTGTAACAAAAAATGTTAAAGTGGGTTATTTGAGTAACCAATAAAATGACTACTCACACAAGAAGAATAATCAAGAAAACATGAAAGATTTCACATTACACAGAAAAAAAAATACATCACTACAGATTCTACAGACTAACAAGGTAAGAGGATTTAAAATCATATACCAATAAAAGTGAAAATTTAAATAAAGTGGACAAATGCCTAGAAAAATATGATGTGCCAAAAGTGTTACAAGAAGAAATACAATCTAAATAGTTCTAATCTATTAAGTAAGTTGAATCTGTAAGTAAAATCTTCCTTCAAGAAACCTTCAAATCCAGATAGCTTCACCAACAAATACTTCCAAACACCTTCAGAAGGAAAAACATCAATCAACAGATGTTTTTGAAGAATAGAAAAGGAACATTATTTACAACTTAATAACATCACCACAATCCTTTTGTAACAAAACTTGGAGAGGACATTTTTGAAAAAGAATGTTGCAGGTAGAGCTCTCTTATGAACACAAATGTTTTCATTCAATCAAAAGCAAAATGATAGAAATTAGAATTATAGCTATCTTCAGTGGATAAAGACTAGGAGAGGAAATGGGGTGGGCTCTTAGGGGCTGGCAGTGTTCAATGCAGTGATATGAGTATTTTATAAATAATTTACCACAGTTTGCATACTTTATATGTATGTGCAATTTTAAATGACTTTCACATAAGCAGTACAAAAATTATTTTCATCACTTCCTCCCTTCAAATGATACTAATATTATCCTTTTTTTTCTTATTGTAAGTTTAACTCAGGGCCTTTACACTAAGCTACATCTCCAACCCCTTTT
>NW_004955408.1:6282687-6339306 GCF_000276665.1 Chinchilla lanigera | reverse complement strand
GCTTTGCCACTGAGCTAAATCCCCAGCCCCTTGAGACAGGATTTTGCTAAATCGATCAAGCTGGATTTGAACCTGTAATCCTCCTCTCTCCACCTTCTGAGCAACTGGGATTACAGACATGTATTACTAAACCTATGATTTTCTTATACTACATTTTTCATAGTTCTTAGTATATATAAAGTACTGAGTAAATGTTTGTTAAGAACTGAATAAGTGAATCTTTGTTAGACCCATACTGTCAGACACAGAGCTGAAAATCAACACATTTGTTTTTTTTTTAAATAAATTAGTGAACCCCTGAATGAATGAAGAAACTCAAAAAAATTGTCTGGGCGTGGTGGCACACACCTGTAATCCCAGCCCTCGGGAGACTGAAGCAGGAGGATCGCCATGACTTTGAGGCCAGCCTGGGCAACAAAGTGAGTCCAGCACAACTTGAACTACATAGCAAGACCCTGTCTCAAAAAAGGAAGAAAAGAAAAATTATATCCTCTGCCATGACAATAGTAAAAGTCCTGTGGGAGCACTGGAAAGGAAGAAACCCATAAGAGAAACTGAATAAATAAACATGAAATAAGAGTTAAAGCAGACTAAGAAGAACACAGGAAGAGAGAAAGATGGCTGGAGGGAAACATGAGGGTGAAACATAAGAAGATATTACAAAGTCTGATGTGAGGGTCGAGCTGCTGTGGCCCAGGGTACAAGTACAGAATTGGCTGCAAAAGAAACCTGCAGGGTATCTGAGATGGCCAGGGTCTGCTCAGCACTGATCTGAGGCATTTATTTCTTTCTCACTCATTCTATTTTCCCTTCTTTTATCTTGTCCTTGCAATAAAGGGGTTGGGAGCCATCATCACCTGAGAGGCAGAAGTCCTGAGATCTAAATTAAGCCAGTCATTCTGTTTCGCTGGGCCTTATGGGACTGACCAATAAAAGGAAAAGTTTATACCCATCCCTTTATGACTAAAAAATTCTTCTGGTTCCACTGAGATTTCCCAAGGAGTTTTAGGGTCCCTTCTTTACAATACCAGAAACAAACTCTTGCCTTGCAATTGAAAAGCTACCAAGTGCTTTCTCTGAGCTAGGAAACGCTGCTGGCAGTAAGCCTTCAGCTCCGTGCAAGGAAGGCTCTTCCACAGTGCCATTTTCAGACTCGGATTCATCATAATACTTCAGCACAATTAGGCAGGCTGCTCAGTTGCTCCAAAGATTCATCTCTTCTTACAAAGTATCACTGAAGTCTGTCAAAGCAATCCTGAAACATCCAGCGCTCTCCTGGGTGAATGTCACTATGACAGAGGCTTTGCAGTATGTCGATTATGTCAGCTGGCTGGGGACAACTAATCTCACCTGACTAACACTATCCCTTCTCCTCCTTATCCTCTCTTCAGGCCCCCTGCCTGAACCACTTTGTTTTTCTTTCACTTACTCATTCGTTTACTCGTGCAAGAAACAATTACTGAGAGCCTCCTATCTGCCATATGCTTCCTATAGCACATACAGACTTCCTCAGCTTACCATGGCTAGATTTATTTTTTTAACTTTATGATGGTGCAAAAGTGATACGCATTCAGTAGAAACCACATTTCATATTTTTAATTTTGATCTTTTCCGGGGCTAGCAATATGAAATTCCGCACCCTCTAGTAATGCGCAGAAGCGGCAGTATGCAGAAGCTTCTAGTCATTCGTGCAATCACCAGAGTAAACAACCAGTACTCTCCTGTATCATTAACATACACAAGGAAGTCAGCATTTTATTATAAAATAGGCTTTGTGCTAGATGGCTTGGTTCAATTCTATGCTAATGTGATTGTTCTCAGTACATAAAAGGTAGACAAGGCTAAGCTATGATGTTTTGGGTAGGTTAGCTATAGTAAATGCATTTATTAAATGTATTTTCTACTTACAATATTTTCAACTTACCATACGTTTGCCACGCTGTAACCAAGATATATGTGTGTATGTAAGTATCTCTATGTGTATGTGAGTAATAAGCCATGATGTCCCTTCCTTTGTAGATTACCTTGGTCCTCTTTCCGCATGATTTTTATTTCAGTTGTAACAAAAGAGTAGTGAAAAGACCCTTTAACTATCATTAGTTGCACAGCTAATCTAAGGGGGAAGTAGATTAGGCTCTCTGGATATAATTTTTTACTTTTGTAAATAAAAATGTTGATAAGGGAAAAAAGATATGTATATATACACAAGACAGCTAAGATAATTGTACTACTAATTTCTATTGGTTCTTTGAAAGGAACAGTTAGTGCTTATATTGTTTGATCAATCTTGCATGCCTGTATCTGGTAATCAGAGCAACTGCTTTGAAGATAACAATATGCAATATAAAAACCATTGTTAATTTCCTATCATCTTGTTTTGAATTTGTATATCTTTTTTATAGTTTTTTTCCTCTCTTTAAAATAAAAAAAAAAATGTTGATTAAGACCAATCTATAGGGGCCAGGGATATAGCTCAGCAGTACAACATCTGCCTGGCAAGCACAAGGTCCTAAGTTCGATTCCCAGTCCCAAAAACAAAAGACCAATCTATAAGAATTTCTCACATGGATTTTTTTTTTCAGGAGCTCCTAACTAATCTGACTTTTATTTGCAAAACCACACACACACACACAAACACACACACACACACACACACACACACACACACTTTATCTGAAATACAGTAGCCAGGCAAATCTTGTGAAATGTTAAATCACATCTTCTTCCTCTGCTCCAAACCCTCCCATGGCTTTCTGCCTCACTCAGAATAAAGCTCAAAGTCCCTACTGTGTCTTGGAAGTGTAATGGCACACAAAAACACCCAAAACACCCAGGATGTGGAGGCAGATTTATTTATGTTGACAGGCACTGATCGGGATCATTCCCAGAATATCAGGCCCTGATCCCTGGTGATCTAGGGCTTATAGGGGATAAGCAAGCAGGAAGTGCAGAGGCAGAATGGCTTGTCAGTTGGGGATTGGTCTATACAATGTGCATCACAGTGACCAGCCGTTTCTAAGAGACAGGAACAACTGCAGCAGGAACAGGAACTGTTACCTGGGCAACTAACAAACTGAAGTATACTGGGGGGGGAGGGGGCGGTATTTTCTGTTACAGAAGTAGTACTAGTCCCCAACAACTGGAAGTGCTGTAGCTCCCGAGGACTCTTTTAACCTCACTTCTGGTTACTATGCCTTTCGCTCAACCAGTCCAGGCACACTGGTTTCCATGCTGTTTCTTGCATACTCCAAACATCCTCCCTTCTCAGGGTTTTTGAACTTGCTTTTCCCCCTGCCTGGAAACTTACCCTCCCCACTCCAAGGCTCGCATGGCCCAAGCCCTCACTCCCTTCAGTGGCTTGTTCAGTGTTTCCTTTTCAGAAGACATTCTCTGATCTGACATCCTACATGAACTAGCATCTACATGACACTCTCTGCCCCTTATCCTGCTTTTTTCCTTTTTAATCTTTATGACTGCCCAACACACCATATATTTTCCTCATCATCTTCTGTCTCTCTCCAATATAAGATACATTTTATGAGAATAAGAATTGTTGCCTGCTTTGTTCCCTATTATACCCCCGGTGCCTAGAATAATACCTGACACATAATAAGTGCTCAATAAATATGAATAAAAACAAATCTTTTCTAGTAGTAAGTCTCATTCTGTGTCAAAATTTATTGATACTTAGTTGGATTCAAAAATGGCTTCTGGGACCTCTAAAGGACAGATCAAGGGTTGGAACTGCACTGCATAATAGGCTAGGCAGTATACTTACAACAAGTATTCCAGTGGAATGGACCTTTAGCTCAATACAATTCACTCCACATAAAGAAGACTTGTGTTTCATAGCATGATGATTTACAATAAGATTAGACATAACTGTCAGTTCTTCTGTGACATTTCTCACAAAGAGAAGGGTGTACCTTTCTGTCATTTTTTTACTTAAGCCCAGAGTTTAGTCACTTATCCACTACAACTAGCTTTTATGAGACAGGGATAAAATAAGGATATGAGTACCCAACTAAATCCAGAGTTGTTTATTTTCAGTAAAGGCCAAGAAAATCTGGGTATACTGTTTACTGGCACAAGAAATACATGCAGTAGAGAGTAAAAAGTATAAGACAACCATAAGGTGTTTTTCTCACTGAACCTCTAGAGCAATCACATGTTCCAGGGCTTTAAAGTACTATTTATCTTACATATTTTTATATCCTGATACCCGGGCCTTGCTCAATTCACACGTGCTGATTAAGTGAAGGTGTCAGCTTCATAGTAAACAGAAGTCTATTAGAAAACAGAGCCCTGTCCCTCCAGGTAATAATTACTCTCATTTCCTGCACAGGCCACAGCCTGGGAGCCACTCACACTCAAAGCAGCAACATAGGCACACGTGCAAGTGCATGCATGCATGGGAACACACACACACACAGCCTCCCTTGAAGAAGAAAGCCAAACTTCTATGCATTGCATCCATATCTGATTGCACAGGTACTTCCTAGCCAGATGAAGCCCAAGGACAAAGCTACCAGGTCACAGTTTATTTCAGGACATCTGGGGCACATCAGGACACACGTACACATTTACAAACACAGGTATACAGATATACATAAGCATTTCAAATTTACTTCAGAATTCTAGAAAATGTAATCACAGATAAATTTATATACACAGAAGCATACATGCTGGTTTTGTCTAAGCATACTTATAAATGTGCACACATACACAAACGCATGCATAAGGACAGCAACAT
Source organism: Chinchilla lanigera (assembly GCF_000276665.1). Classification (NCBI taxonomy): domain Eukaryota; kingdom Metazoa; phylum Chordata; class Mammalia; order Rodentia; family Chinchillidae; genus Chinchilla; species Chinchilla lanigera. The sequence continues at coordinate 6,334,553 of NW_004955408.1, read as the reverse complement.
TTACCTTAAGATATGACTGTGAAGAGTAAATGAAATCATGCAAAGTGCACAACAGTGCCTGCCGCATACAAGATGTGATACTAAAGGTCAGTTTTTTATTATATATTCTCCGCCAATGTATACAATATATATTTGGAAATATACGTCATATATCTATATGTAAACTTCTATCAGACTCATATAAATACCCAACATCAAAGCGAAATGTCCTTCCCAGTCCCTCTGTAGAACATCACGGATATTCTGGCATGTGAGAACCAAGGAGAGCGAGTGGCACAGGGGATGACTCTGTGTGTCACAGTACAGACAGGGAGGGGAGGGAAATCCCGCTGGTGGACGGCTGGTCAACAAAGCTTTCCAGCTGTCTTTGCTTGCAAGAAGACCTGGACATAGAGAGAGCTGCACTGTCAATAATTATCCAGGGAAGAACCAGCCTCTAAGCACTCCAAAGAGAGTGCTCCTGAAGTTATTGGGGAGGGGAATGGGCTGTCTTCTCTCAGCATACTTGGGAGGGACAGTACCCAGAGTTCCAGTGATTTCAAATCAGCCAGAGAATCCTGCAGAGGTTATTAATCCACTAAAGTCCCGTAGCTTGGAGAAAATCTGATTAACTCCACCTCCCCAGATGGGCTCCAGAGTGAAATGTATCTCTGGTTTCTGAGACTCAAATAAGGTGTGAAAGTAGAGGGAAGGAGGAGGGAGAAAAAACAGGGAGTGGGAGAAGTAAGTACGAGCGAGACACTTGTGCGTACGTACTGCTGGGTTCTGCTATTCACTTGAAGCAAGCCATAACTCTGTGAGGACCAGTTTCTCCAGCGTATGAAAGGTGAATACCGCTGTCTCTTTATGCAGCTGGAAGATGGTGTATCTTCCTTCTCTCCCCAAAGGATGCCAGCCAGGGCAGTTCCCTCTTTCCCCTGAAAATTAAGGGATTTTTTTTCTTCCTGTATTTTCCCACTACAGGGATTCTGGAAGAGAACTTCTTCTACCTTTTTATCTTTTTAACTGAAAACCTCTCCTTCCCCTCCAGGGTCAAAAATTATATGCAACTTTAGAACTCCAAATAAATTCAGGGATGTGGTTCAGCTCTTCCCTTTTAAAATGATAAACGGAGCCCAGAAGCACGTCAGAGCTGGGACCATAGTGTTTCACTCACAAGCGACTGTTTTTTTAAGGATCAAGGTAAGATTTTGGGAGACCTCAAGACATTAGCTCCGTAGCTTCTCCCCCGCCGCATGCAGGCATAGCTGGGGGGCGCTGGGGGCGGATCGCGCCCAGCACCCCAAGCGTTAACCGCAACCCAAAGTCTATTACGCGATTGGCCGAATACCGAGAGAAGATCTGGTTTTCTCAGTCGCGAGCCAATGAACACCTCGAGTGGGAGGGTTTGAAGATACTAAGGAGTTTTCCCCCCTTTTTTTAATCTCTTCTCCACCCCCTCCCATCCGCTACCTCCCCCCATTCCCTACGCCGCCAGTTTGTTAAATTAATGCAGTAAGAAAGTCTGAAGATCTGAGCGAGTCCTGGCCAAAGGAAGATGGGCGAGCTCAGAAAACCGAGATGCATCTGAACCTTTGGTCTCCTGAGCCCCGCGGGGTAGCTATGAACGCCAGCAGCCCCTGAAACTTGCCCTGAGCTGCCTCGTGCCTGCAGCCCCCGAGCAATGGGACACCTTTCCTGCAGCGATCATAACTTATTCGGCGGGGACCAGAGAACAGGGATTGTAAGGCGACAGCAGACCGGAACGGAGGCAGGAGAACGAGATTCCCAGACTCGGTCGCGATACGCCAGCCTGGCACACTCTCCGAGATTTAACTGAAGGCAGCGCCGTCTCCCGCTCTCCCCTCGCCCCTGACCCCCTCAGGCCAGGCCAGAGCCGTAAAGCCTTGCTCTCTCTACCAAGATGCTCGCCCTGCCTAACTGTCAGGGGCCAGCGCTCTGATCTCCACGGAAGATTTTTTTTCCTTGCATGGAGCTGGCCGTTTAAACCGAAAAACAGGAGTAAAAAAAAAAAAAGAAAGAAAGAAAAAAAATATACCCACCCCCAAACGTGCCTCCCCAGCGCCGCAGGGAGCCACAGACACGCTGGAGTTTAACAAACAGCAATACTCTTCGCGCTCCTGAAAAGCAGGGCTGGACGCTCTCCGTGGTGCTGAAACGCTTTGCGGCCGCCGCTGTCCGTGATACCTACAGCCTCCGCGCTCCAGTTTCCCCTGGGGCTCTGCCTCTGCACCCCTGTTCCCCACGTCTCCTTAACATCTGGATTATTTTTCCAATCGCGATTGCTGGTTTTGTAAGTGCCAATCTGAAACATTTTTGCCCCCATAACTCGTGGACAACAAAGCACAAGGACCTGAAAAATGTACAGCTTCAATACTCTTCGACTCTACCTTTGGGAGACCATTGTATTCTTCAGGTATGCAATTTTCTACTGACCACATCGCTCTGATGCAAATGGGGGGAAGGAGTACGGAGGCAGACGGGCCGTGGTCCCATCATTTGGGGGAGGGGGTGATGTATACCGCTGCAATCCGGTCCCTCCATCCCCCGCCCCCCTTCACCCCCTCCCACCCTCCGCCCGCAGGGTGTCTGGCTTGTGCGTGGAGGTCTGAGACAGTCGCTGCTCTGGCAGCTGTTTGCCTGTTTCTTGCGGTTTGTTTGTCCTTCTGCCTGCTACACCTGCCAGCACTAGCTCCCGGCTCCCCCGCATATTAGCTGTCACTGGGTTGAGGACTTTAACGGGGAGCTTTAGGAGTTACTCAGTTTAATTAGGACTGCATTCTCTCTAACCGCAGTGCCGAAAACCTCAGCTCTCCGTCTGGGAGCCAAGTGACAACTAGCGGTGACGCGGAAGGTTGCACTCAAACTCGCTGGACACAAAACATATCATTTTCTCTCTTTTGTTGTTGTTTTCTTTTCCTGCGGGTGCAGAAAGACGGGTTTCTGAGGCTTAGTGCTAGGGCGCAATAGTGTTATGACCTCCGTTTGTAAAGCTTTGCACTTAGGTGCAAAGTGACTCTATTGAAAGTAGATTCTGAGGAATATTCCCCTTTTAAAACTCTGGCCCTTGCTTTCCCACCTTTCCAAACTCTGCTCGGTCAGCAGCAGACCCTGAGCTGATGGGCAATTCTTGCTTGTTTTTCTTCATTTATCTCCATCCCTGATTCAATAAGTTTCCCCTATCCGTCGTCTCTGAGGTTAAAATTTTCTGCCTTCAGGCTTGGCATTCTTATGTTAGTACAAGTGAAAAGTGAAAAAAAAAAAATCTCCTTAGGAAGCACTGAAATAGATAGGCCTTTTGTAAGTGGGTGAATCATGTCCTCTTCAGAGATGGTTAGGATAAATTCCATTCATATGAATTGAAAAAAATTACTCTTCTCTCATGACCTGCAGGGTTCATTAATCTTCCTTCCTTTAGATGCTTACTTCTCATGTCTTACAGTGGCACTGGATTAAAAGACATGCTCAAACCCCCACTCCAGTCACTTTAAAAACTAAGTGACCACTGAATATTATCCTCTACCATCATAAAACAGTAAATAATTCCTTTTTTATTACCCTCTGTATGAATTGTTGGTTTCACTAATCTGTCGGTTGGTTTATGAGATGAATGACACCTTCCCCAAAATTATAAACAGCTATATGTGAGCCTCTCGTCCCTCCTCCCTCCTCAGATGAAGAAAAGACCCCTACCCTTCTTTCTCTGAGATAACCAATGCTAAAGCTTCTAATCTCCAGTTCAAATAATTCTTTGATAGGCCACTGTTCTAACACAGGCTCAGAATGTAAATAGTCAAGAAAAAGTATAACAATTCAGGGCCTTGTGAAATTTACCTACTTTATGGGTGAAAAAGCAAGAAGTATCTTATTAATAATATCAGATTCATTTTCCCCTTTATACCTAGTAGAATTGTAAAATGTGATGGAGATTAGGAACTTAGTTACATTTATATGCAAATTGATTCTCTGTTTGTCTTACCAGAGACAGGACTGAAGTAGAGAGATTAAAGAGCAAATTAATAGGACCAAGCACATCACGCTACCCCTTTCTACATTCCTTTTTACTTGATGAAAAGTATGCAGTGCTTTAGTTTTCTCTCTCAGACATTGTCTTTCACAAAAGGGATACTCCGTCTAGGAGGTCTGCATGCTAATCATTTTGATAAGGTTCAGAATTCCCTGTGTTAATTTTCCAAGTAAACTGGTGGCGGCCTATCAGGAAACATCACTTTGCAAATCTTTCCCCCACGTATGTGAAGGAACACATGTGTTACAATGGATGTGAGATATAATTCCATATGCTTACAAGGAAAGAAGAGTCATGACTTAAGAGCACTAGAAAGGCAGTGGTACCCTTGTACTTCCAAAGCACAGGAATAGCTACTTTATTTGAAAATTGTTTATTTCTGAAGGGTAAAATAAGAATTGAACTATGCAAATACTGTTAGCAATTTTTCAGAGAGATGGAAAAAATTCACGAGACTGTAAACTGAGTAGCTTGTTTTTGTTCGGCTGGTATTTTCATTTCCAGTTCTTTCATTTTTAAATTTTTAAGCGAAAATACAGAAGCATTAAGGTCTGGAAACTTATTAGAATGTGGGGGTAAATAAAGGCTGGCACTGCCCTGTCAGGTTCCACGTGAATAACTTTTTCACCCCCGAGGGACAGGCACTGTTTGGGGATGAACCAATCCGATCATCTCAGGCACCCAGGTACTCCTTAGATTAAACGATGCCAGCTGCTCACCTTATTGAGAAAATATGGAGGCTGCAAAAGCTCTTGGTTACAGAGGTGCTGGCTGCACTGGCGTGTAACCAGTGAAATGGCAATAACAACAGCAAGACAGACAAAACAGCAGTAGAAGTGAGCGAGGCCAGAATCTCATAGATGTCAACACAGAGAACAAATAGAGGTCTTAGAAAAGGAGACTTGGGGGCCCTAGGAGACCAACAGCATTGTGGTGTGTCCCCAGAAGTAAAAAAGGTGATTTGACTTAAGTTTCTGCTGTGATATCTCAGAAGCCTGAGGTTCTAAAATTCTTAAGTAACATCCAAGGATTCAATGCCCTAAATTTGATGTCAGTTTAGGGATGGGGCCTTATACCCAGATGGACCAAAAATAATAGGCACAGATCTTTTTGAATAATGGGATCATAGTAATTTCAAACCGCCTTTTAAGACACCAAAGGGAACTAACTTGACTTCAATCCCCAGAGCCTTTACAGAGGCTTATGGCTAGGACAGACCCAGAAGGACTACAGAATTCTCCTGCCTTCTCAGTACCGAACAGTCCCAGCAGGTGTAAAGCATGCCGCTCCACCTCTGCACTACTGGTATCTGGAGCGAGTTCTTTGTTACAAGGGCTGCCCTGCACCTTGTAGGGTAACTCACAGCATCGCTGGTGCCAGCAGCACCCTCTCCCTACCTCCCCCACTCACGACAGTCAAAGAATGCCTCCAGATATTGCCCAATTACTGCAGGGCGTAGAGAAAGGGAACAAAAAAATCACGCAAACTTTGAAACCACCCTATAAAATGACCACAATTTTAATTAGAAGTGCTAATGTATTAATTATAATAGGAAAGATTTGTTTTCTTTAGAAAATGCCCCTTGTGAAATGCACAAAGCACTTCAGTAAAAGCAAGAGGGACCTAGCTTGTGCTCTCAGGGACATGGGGGAATGTGCTTCCAAGGCCGCCCTATGATAGAGGCTCCAACCAAGTGGTGCAGTAAGGAGAGCAGGCTGGCTGTGATTTGAGAGCCCTCGTTTCTAGAGTCAGAAGGGAATAAACAAGGGGAAATAAATCAGGTCTGGCCCGCCGGTGGTTGTCCCAAAATATGACCAATTTTCTACTTCCTATCCCAGCAGAGGAGTCTTTGCACAGGGTGTTGTACTGACTATGGCACTGTCTCCTAAGAGAGGTCACCAACACCTTGAGGGGAAGGTGTTTCTATCCACACTAAGCTCAAAGTTTCATACATGGCTAAATAATAGTAATAAATAAAAACCCCCACTTGAAAGGTAGATGAGGTTTCCCTTGAAGCGACCCATCTGGTTGCTGACCTCAAATGTGGCCAGGGGGCTGGTGACCACCTTGATCTTCTCCTCCTGAAATCACAGCTGTATTTTGCACTGACTCTTACCCGCTACATTTTGGGCACTGCGGAAAATGTCTAGGAGTTTCTGAAATAGGCCAGGGACTTTTTCCTAAGGAAAGAAGTTCATTGGGCAAGTCTGCATCAGGACTAATGGGATCACAAATAGCAATCAGTTCACGCTCTTTGGGGGCTTGGGAACCTTAAGAGAAAGTAAAGAAAATGACACACTTTTGTTCCCAAGTGACAGTATGGACAGGGAACCAAGGCCAGTAAATGGAGTCATGAATCAGCATATAACATCTGCATATTTGCAAAACTGGTAATGACCTCTCAGGGACATCCGGGGAATTTACTTCCCAGGCCGCCTTGTGAAAGAAGTTGCATCTATGTGGCGCAGTGGAAAGAGCAGGCTGGCTGTGATGTGACAGCCCTCACTTCCCGAGTCAGCTCTGTTCCCATCCTACAGCATGACCACAACAAGTCTCTTTTATCATGTGTATTCAGTTTTCAACTCAAATGGCTGGGTCTAAGCCTTGTAAGTTCCCTTCAGCCTCTGACAAGCTCTCTGTCAAGCCAGTGACTGATATCCACAAAGGCTCAGATGAACTGGCTCCAACAGGGCTGCCTTCACTTCTCCACCAGCACTCACTCATCACGTGCTGATTGCCAGCCACAGCAGGTAGCATGCGGGGATGGATGCCATGATCCCCGTCCGTGCAGAAAAGGGACTCTGCCCCCTTCCAAGGTACATTAACAACCCTTTTCCCTTGCTCCGGGGCCCGCAGAGCTCCCCCGCAGCCAGCCAGCATGCACATTCTCCTACAGCAACACATTTATGTGGGCGTCATTAACTTTATTTCCTTCATCAGTTGGCAAAAGCCAGAATGATTTTAAAGATGGATGGCGCTGTCTCCCCACATGACCATCTTGATGCTATTCTGCAGGTCTTAAAGTACGCCATAGGCAAACCAGCCTTGGGCCAAATATCAACAAACCTAGGCTCCAGAATTTAAGCACTGACATGACCTTTAGAGGGTTCTGTGACCTTCCTGGCCCTCATTTTCTCAACCTGTAAAGTGAAAGGATCCCACCAATTATTCTCTAAAATCATGCTTGCCAGTTCAGGATTATCTTCTTCCAATTTCTTCCACAAAGCACAGTTCTTGTAACAATTATTGCAACATATTTTAATTATCACCCCCCAAAAAAAAAAAAAAATACCCACACTGAGGTACACCAAGGCTTGAAAGTCCAAAAGAAGTAAAGACCTCATTAAGCAACCTCGGTCTTGGGAGGGTAATGCTTCCTCACCTGGACAGTTATGGACAGATTCCGTAAGTGTGTCAATGCCCCCTCCCCAGGAAATCCAAGAAATGCTCAGAATGACTAGAAAACAAGGTGCCGGATCACTGTTCTCATAGTCTGAGAAATGTGAGAGAGACAGACCAAAGCTTCTCTTTTTTTATTAAGATTTCTATTTAGCATTTACTACCCCCATGAAGCCTATATTTTTAAGGTTACGAACTAAGCCCTCTTCTTCATTAATTATCCCCATGATTATTAACCAAAGCATATATAACCTCCAGAAATACTGAAATCGCAGCACAAGCAACGTCGATGCACCGAGTTAACCCAAGAAGAAACAAACTTAAAGACATAGGGTGCTTTTTAGTCCATCCGCAGAGCTTTGTCAGAAGGAAATATGCAATTTGTTAGTCTTTGAAATGCCTAAAAAAGATTCTGAGTCCTCATTATCATTGCATGAGCCTCCTAAGTACCCAGGGACCCCATATTGGGGAGCACTAGATTTGATTTATGCTATAGATCTCCAAGGAAGGAACTGGGGTACACTGGTAGATTTTTATTAATGTGCACACAAGTTCTAGCCCAGTGAAATTCAGAACTTTCTAGGTGCTCCAGCAAATAATGCCATGCACTGACTTGCCTCAGAGGTGGTGACAGTCCCTGCCACAGGAGGTATGCCAGCAAAACCAGAAATCTGCTTCCCAGGAAGAAGGCAAAAGAAATTCAAGCTTCTTTTGTACACCAAGGTTTGCCATTTGCTACAGAAGCATAAATGGAATACTGGTCAGATGAGAGACAGGCCTGCGTAATATTTATGTTTTCCCCTTTCTTCATTCCCAAGTTAACGTCCGATCTCTGTAAGTTCTCTGAATCACGCCATGAACAGCTACTCGCTGGTATTTTTTTAATTCCTTAAAATGGATTGGATAGTAAATAAATTGGACATAAACGCACAATGCGACAAAGAATTATTAACAGGAAATCACCTTAGTTATGTAAAAGCCTGGCTTCTTCGCTGAAGAAGCCAAAAGGACTCATCAGAAAATGCAAGGGACCACAGACAAAGCCACAGGCACAGTCTGTATTCACACGACTGATGGCCTCTCTGCTCAGAACTCCAGTGCCTCCCCAGAAACCACAACCTCACTCACGACCAAAACCACCCTGGGGCCAGCCAGCAAACCCATTCAGAAGCACATCAGAAGGGAGCAGTGCACTGCGAGGTGGGGCGGGGGAGCTTGTCCACACAGTGCCTGCACTGAGTAATGCAAGCCCTTAGGAGGCATGCCGAGGCCCCAAAGCTTTTTCAACTACATATAAAGGACTCTTTTGTAGTTTCCTGGAGTTGATATTGTCAGAGACTTCTGAGGCAAATTCAGTGCAATTAGATTACCACTTTCTGCCTTTGAATTCGGGTGTTTTTCAGTGTCCAGTGCTAAATGAGTTTACCATCTTAATAGGAAGCTGCCGACAATCGTTAATCTCAGCCATGAAACGGGCAGCAGCTCCTGGACAGCACTCGCTCTTGCCTCATAACCAGGGCAGACCGCAGGCACTAAGAGAACAAGCCTCCGCTCCTCTCCCTGCCAGCCGCATCCTCCACTCTCGACCTGCGCACCCTCAGAATCGTACTTTCCTCAGTCACTGAATGACTGAGTCTTGAGGCAGGATGGGCTCTGAGCAGTTCTGGAATGCAACAGCTCTCAAAACCAGCTGTGAGGGGCTTATGAAAAACACACGTCCCAAAAAATGTATTAAGAGGGTCGATCTTACAAGAGGTCTTCTTATTATAAACTAACAATAATATTTGTAAATAAGAGGACAGGAGAAAATTATTGGAGGTGATGGATGGGTGTATGGTATAGATTTTGATGAAAGTTTCAAGGTGTATACTCATCTTTAAATGTAAGCAAGTACATTAAATATGAACAGTTTAATAAGTCAATCATACTTCAGTAAAAGGATTTTTAATTAAATAAATTTGGTGGTAAAGTGCTTCCTCAGCACGCACAAGAGCCTGGGTTCAATTCCCAGCTGCGCAAAAACAATAGGGACAAAGTAAAATTCAGATTCCCAACATCATACCAGACTACCAAAGCAGAGTTCTTCCAGGAATGGGACCCAGAAACCTGCAACGTTAACAACAGCCCGCAAGTTGTTACTTTTCAAATTCACCATGTGGAGAAATTGCAGAGAATGTGACACATGAAAAAAACCTGCAGCTTCTGGCTGCGGAGGTCTGGCAGGGTAGGAGGCTACTCTTCTGACAGCCCCCAGGTGTTGCTGATGTTTCTGTGGACTTGAGTAGCAAGACTTAAAGCATCCTGGAGGGAGTGTGTATGCACACACACATGCACACATATACACACCGACCCTTTTATTTTGCAATGAGTTCCGCAAAGCTTTGAAGTGGCAGAGTTCCCAAAGCTATAAGCAGATGGCAAATTCTCCATCCTCCTGATAACTATCTGTCCAGCCCTGCATGTCAACTATAAAGTCCATGTGCCCCGACTCTGCCCCTGCGCCTTCCACCCTTCAGTCCTCTCACACTGACCCTAGCCCCCCAGATAAACACAAACACTCGAACTTCAAGAGGGTTCTTCAGACAGCTACCCACCCAACGCTGGTCCTGCGCCAAATCCTCGTCACACAGCTGGGAACTCTGTGTGAGGCTGCCTAAAGCGAGGGGCCCCCAAGGGAGCAGCCTAACCCCCAGGCCCCAGGCCTTGGGACACAGCAGTGAGAGTCTGCTGGGATTGACGGAGGATGTGGATCAAGACAGTCAAAAAGAGGGTACCTCTGGTTTCTTTCCCCAAAGATCTCACTAGTATAACCATTCAGTGCACACTGTATATCAGCCTCACATCATTACAGGTTTGCTTAGGACTCCAGGATGTCCAGAGACCACTACTCCATTCTACTATTTGCTGACCTCAGGACCACACCCTTCCTTCTTCTTTACCCCTCTAACCTGTCCACTTTTCCAAGTGTGTTGGTGTCCTATACACCAAGTGGAACAACTGCTAGGATCTTCACCCTGTTGAAAGCTACGTGTTTGTTGCTATGTGCTCCCTTCTGCAACGCTCCTCGGCTTCAGAAGAATGCCGCAAGACCACTGCAACCAGGCTGCCAGGCAGATCTGCAGTGTTCACACAATAGCACTTCACAGAGTGTTCCACATCCATACTTCTGCAGGAGCTGTCTGTTCACCTTTTAAAAGATAAATTAGGACAATAGTTATGAACTATCCCCACTTCAGAGCTGAGAAAACTAAGTCTTGGAGAGGAAGGGTGACCTGGATTTTCTTAACAGCAAGTAACCGTACTGTTAATCTCAAAGTAAAGCCAGGATTCAAACACAGATCTTACAGCTCACCATACTGATGTATACTGTAGAGCAAGACTGCCGCCCCTGTGAGTTGGTGGAGATATAAGCTGGTAGCCCTGCCCCTCTGCCAGTGGACCTTAGAGCGGGAAACGAGCTTAGAAGAGAAGATCTGGGAATTTCCCATCAGGCCTTGTGTTGGACAGAGCAATATTCTTCCTATTGGAAGCCAAATAGCCATTTCTTTCTCTGTTCTTGATCATTTTCAATTATACAATATACACATATTCTCTTTATATGAAAATTCTAATGCTAGACTTAAGCCTGAAATTCCCTGTGATAAGTACCTCCATACCCCTTTCAACTATTACTTTTCTTGATCATTTTCATTTAGACATTATATATTACATATGTATTATATACATACACATCTTCTCACATGCATGCAACTATATACTATCATATCATAGAATCATAGCGCCCATATAATTCCAGATTGTCTTGTTCACATACCAACATGTATATATTATTCTACCCCTGCAGAATGTTTTATTTGTTTCCTCTTTTATTAGTATATATTTGTGATACATAACAAACACACTCTTCATGGGGAAAAGGAACACATACATCTCCCATCCTGATCTTTTCTTACTTCCCCTCTCCTCCCCGCATCTCCCACATTCCCACCTCCCCTTATCAGCTATACATAGTCTGTCTTCCTGTTCCCTAGCCGTAGGAATCTGTCTTCCATCTTTCCATTTTGCAGAGCATCTTACGTCATGGATTTCCTAGTGAATTCCAGCCATCTCCCTATTGATGGGCACTTGTGGTGTTTCTCCTTTTTCTACTACAGTCAGTACTACAATAATCACAGTGTATGTACGTCTCCATGAGCATATGTGGCATTTCCCCCAGGCGGGTAACGGGAACAGGGATGGTGTGGCTAGTGCCCAGAGCATGTGCCTCTTTTATATTACTAGATATCCATTTGGTTCTAAGTCCTCGCTCATTGTGCCTCATCTTGGCCCAGACTGCAATGACCACCAATAGCAGTCATTTGCATTTATTGAGTGTTTATTGAACACTAGCTACTGTGCTACAACAGTATATGTCTCATGTCACAATTCTTGCAAAAATCCTAAGATGTAAGTACCAGTGTATCTCCATTGTATCGTCACAAACAGGGATAACGAAGTTATGAATCTTATGACAAGTAGTCATAAGCCAAAGAATGACAAGTAGTAAGAACAGCCAGGCCTCAAAACAGGTCTGACTATAGAACTCTGCCATTGTCACTCCACAAACAAACAAGAGTGGAGACTAGAGAAGATTGAGATGGATGAAGATGTAAGAGATGAATTTGTCTCTCCGCATTCTAAAGAGCAGTAATTCTACATAATAATACAGTTAGGCATGAGTTTCTAACCTATGTCCTTCATATAGGAGGGGAATTTTGCACTATTTTCTACCCTTATCAAAAACAAATGCATAATTACCCCTCTGGGGGTAGAGATAGTTTACAATGCAGCATCATTTCTTCTTTATCTTCCTGCCTTGTAGCCAAAATTACTCAATGGAAAGGGATTTCTAGGATCAGGGGAGAGAATTTCTGACTGAGTAGGGAATTTGGGGAGAAAGGCAGCAGAATCGGTGACCCAGGAACAGAATTTTTAAAACTCCCGGATCTCTTGTGCTCAGACCAAGAACTTCTCAGCCTCACAGTCTAATTCACCCCCCAACATGCAGGACTGAGTCTCCCTGATAACACTTTATCTTCTCTATTGGAGTCTGAAGAGACAGTGCAACCTCGAGCACCACATGCTCGAGAGTTCCTGCTCCCAAAAAAATCCACAGGGCTCCTCAGAACATCTCTGGTCCAGGAAGCCTGGAAGTGATAGGGGAGGAGAGAGGGGTAGGAGCAAGCCAGCTCTCCTTATAGAATGTGCCACTCCAGACATGGCCTGTAGGAAGCCTAGACAGTCCTGTCTCCAACACTATTTCTGTCAGTTCTCTGAGTGACACCAGAGACATTGCCTAATGTGTCCCTAGCAGACTTATTCCTAGTAGAAGAAAAAATACAGTAGAAATATACTCTCTGAAGATCAACTTTTGAAACAGACATGCTGGTTTGTTATTTTGTTTTTCTTTCTTCTGTTTTTCATTTTTACATGGTAAATATTCTATTTCTTTGTGGTAAAATATTAAACAATAAAGGGAGACGGGTTTAAAACTGAAATATGCAGATATTTTATTCTCTAAGATAAATCACTTAACAGTTTGATAGTCATGCTTCCAGATGATTTTAATACCCTAATGATAACCAAAACATGAGTGCTATGTGTCTGACACCATTCTAAAAGCTGAGTATATATTAACCCATGTAATCCTCATGACAGTCTTATGAAGCACAGACTATTATTTATCCCATGATACATGTGAGGTTAAAAAAAAAAATTCTCCCAAGGTCACCAACACTAGAAGTAGCACTGCCAGACTGGAATTCAGGCATGCAACTTCAGAGAGCCTTTTACTGCTGTGCTTCTGTTATAAACTATTTGTGTCCTTCTTTAAACAATGGAATTATTCTAAATCTCATGTTAGGCAACTTCCTTTTATCACTCAGCAATATCCTGTCAGTGGACACACAGATCTTGCGTATCTCATTCCCGCTGCACCTTGCACTTTCTCTTGAAAAGACCTGGGTTTTGTGTAACATAAAGCTCTCAGCGTACCGCACCAGGCTCACCCTCATCTCCAGCTCCTTAGCTTCACACAAACCAAACCCCAAACGGATTCTCAAAGTCCTTAAGTGTTATGTCTGTGTTCATGGTGTTCTCTCCAACATCTGGGAAATCGACTCTCCTCATTTCTGCCAAGAAAGGGCACATGAACCATCTCTGGGTTCAAACTAATCTGAATTTTCAGCCAGGCTTTGTCATGTCCTTGCTTTAGAATCTTGACAGTTTGCTCAACCTTCCTAAAGCTCAAGTCCCTCATCCTAAAAACAGGACCACTTCACGGATGGGTACCGAAGTCCAAGTTCAGTTATTTTATCCTAGCAGAACACAAAAGGAATGGTAATTCCTTTCCCACATCTCCGGGATGCTACCACACCTCAAGCTCCAGGTCCAGCATCACTTCCTCCCTGCAGCGTCGCCTGGACTGCACTGTCCCTACCTGCAGCTGGGCATGGACTCACCATGGAGTCTCCTTAGAAATGCAGGGCATTATCCTTGGCACTCCTTGCTCAGAGTGACTGCGCACACTGGGTAGCCATCTACCCTTCCTGTTAGATTATAACCCCCTCAAAGCCCAGGAGTTTAATGAGCTTCTTGGTGCGTGTGAAATGCAAGTGAGATGACAAGGTCAAGGGACATACTCTCTGGTGTTTCCCAGTCTTCAGCTGGCCCTATTTCCCTCATAAATAGTGTTATCCCCATGGTCCCTGTACACTGGACACAGTGTCTGTTAGGTCGTATTGCTTTGTTCCCATATGACCGCCCCCATCCTCCCCTCACTGGCTCTACAAAAGCCCAAGGCCTAAAGAATTGCAACCAACCAACCCCAAAGCACTGCTGTGTCTCACCACGAAGTGAGTCACAGTGAGTATGAGTGTGAGTGTGAGTGTGAGCTCCACACAGCAGCTTGGCTCTGTGTCCATAGCTGTCACAGTGAACAGCTCAGCCTCATTCTTGCTGGCTGGCAACCTCTGGGCCTCTCAGAATACCGGAGCCACTGCATGTAAGGTTCCTTCCCACCATGAACCAGGCCCGCAGAAATGCCCTGCCACAGGCAGGCAAACTTTCCAAAAATGGTTTTATTTCTGCAGAAGGCATGAAAGTCATTGAGGTAGTTTTCTCAATGTGACCTGAAACACCTAGAAGAAAAGAAAATTTCTTCACAAGAGCCAAAAAGGAAATGACATCATGTTCAGCTGGGCATGATGGTGCACACTTGTAATCCCAGCACTTGGGAGGCTGAGGCAGGAGGATCACTGTGAATTCAAGGCCAGCCTGGGCTGCAAGCTGAATTCAAGGCCAGCCTGAACTTCATAACAAGCCATGTCTCAAAGAGAAAAAACAAAGTATATCACATTCAAAGAAAGAGGCTTGAAGGAATTCGCTGAAGAGGCCTTGGAATGTAAAAGGCAACACACCCTGAAAAATACGGTGATAAGTCTTAGTAAAATATATAATGCTCCATGCTGCCTCAAAAGTAAGGAGGGGAAGAGGGGTTGAAGGAGGGGAGGGGAATGAGAAAGAAAAAGAATCAAGGTATATTATGTACAGGTACATATTCCCTATGATAAATGGGATCAATATGCATACCTAACAGGTACCAATAAACTTAATTACTAAAAGAAAGTAAACAGCCTAGAATCAGAGCACAGTTCTCCGTCCCCTGAAGCTCCACCCTGACTTTGTAACTGAGTCTCAATTTTTCCATGACTAAAGCCAGGTCAGACTATGTAAAAACTATGGATCGTTCCCGTTGTCACTACAGAATACTCAAATTGGGTTGGCTCATAGAAGATCTAGCTGCTGAAAACTCTATCTTAGGAACCAGATACAATCTGGAATCCTGGCTACACCACTTGATAGGTATCTGCCTTGGATCAAGGTTGTTTTTAAGATTCTGTGACCTATTTTCCTCTTCTAAATGGGAATAATAATTATCCCTCTCTGTTGGATTACCATCAATGTTCAGTGAAAGAAAGCATGTAAAAATGTTAGCATTGCATATGGCGCCTCACAATTGTATGAAGTAGGAAAACCATTACTACTATAATTAAAGTAGGCCAGTGCAAAGTGAGGTAGGACCACGAAGAGAGCCTAACTAACTTCATTTGGAAGTAGGGAGATGGTACAAAGTCAAAGACAGTTTTTCAGGACTCAAAACAATTAAACCGAGCCATAGAGAATGACTAATTCACCAGGTAGCAGAGTGCCAAGAGGGTGATGCAGGCAAAAGAGAAAGGCTTTCTGGCTTGCAGAAGAGGCCAGCTGGATGACCCTGAGCTCAAGGACACCAGCTGGGCAGACATCCACCCTGATACCCAGGCTAAGCCCAGTCCTGCCTGCCCTACCCTCTCCCAATAGGCCTTCTCCGCTGGAAACCCAACTGAGAGCGGATAATTTGGTCATCACTCAAAACCTATTTAATTCCGCCGATAAGCCAGCAATTCTTCTGAGTTCTGACTGAGGGGCACTGAAGGCCGTGCCAGGTGATCTCGCTCCATGCAGAAAAACCCAGGATAAATGATTAAACCAGGGCAGGGTTGGGTAGCAAAATAGTATGTATGGTAGAATTCCATTTTTATTTTCCTATATGGATTAGTATTCTCATGCGGGGAAAAAAAAGCCTAGAGAAATGAATCCAAAACTGCACATAGTGGTTATTATTTCTTGAGAATGAGACTATGGGGGACTTTTATTTCAAGCATTAAATATTTGCGTAACGCTTGAATGTTTTACAAATATATATAGAGAGAGAGATTTATGTATGTATGTATGTATGTATATATATATATATATATAAACTTTTAAAAGCTGAAAAATATCTTTTTAAAAAAGAGAATGTCAGAAAGTACAAATTTGGAGGCATGCAATCAAGCTCACAGTCTTCATCAGGTAGGGAAAGACAAATCCAAAAAGACAACGTACTGAGCTGATTGCATTTTCCCCCAGCATAAGTAAGCCTAGAGGTTGAGACCATCTGGTGCGCTTGTTGGAATTTTCTAAGCAACTGGAAGTTGCTTTACCCACTGAAGTCATTGTGCCTGAAGTAAAATATCACTGGAAAATCAAAGGCCAGAGTCATACTACAGATCTGGGTTTTGAGAACAAAGTGATGGATGGGACATATTCTCGTCAGGGTGACTGGAGTTCTCCCAAGCCAGTGTGCAGTTTCATAAAATCCTCCTCTTTACAAAAGGAGGGCAAAGAATGATCTGGCCCAATTCTTTCCATTTCCTATAAGAACCGAGGCCAGGAGGATGAGTACGTGTCCAAAGTCACAGGGGCTCAATACCCAGCCCAGAAAAGCACTGAGGATCCCAAGTCTCCTGTACCCATGACGACTTCTGGAAAAACCTACTAGGTGTTCCCTGGTAGTAGGCAAAATAAATAACAATGGTACAGGATAGTTTCCTTGTATTTTGATCATCATGGAGTTTATCTCCTGAGGTACCAGGCTTACCGATTGCATGATAATACTGATATTATTTTTCTAAAAATGTAACTGAGTTGAAAATAAATAACAAACTATGAGTTAGGCATGACAGCCAAGTGGTTTGGGTCTGGGGACGATCTCTCTATGCTGTTCTGCCTTCAGTGCTGTCACTGGGAAAAGGGGAAAGTATCACAAGGACCCAAAAAGCAGCTCAGTTCTGAGGGGTGCCTCACTTTACCTTTCCTTTTTTTTATTTTAAAGAGAATAAAAGAATTTTTAAAAACAAGAAAAACAATACAGAATTTCAAAACAAGATGATAGGAAACAAACAATGGTTGTTATATTGTATATTGTTATCTTCAGAGTACTTCTCCAGGTTACCAGATATAGGCATGCAAAACTGATTAAAAAAAAAAAACACATTAACTCTCCCTTTCAATAAACCAGTAGAAATTAGTAGTACAATTATCTTAGCTATCTTGTGTATATATACATTTTCCCTTCTTTTTTTCTTTCTTTCTTTTCTCCTTTCCCCCATCCCAGTTATTCTTTCCTCTTGAATAGTTTCTTTTCCTTTCACAATATCTATTGTACTTTTCGGATCTTATTTACTCTTTCAGTTTCTTATACTAGGGAGACAAAACTATGTTTATACATGCGGATCTGATTTATTTCACTTATGAGCATGGTCTCCAGTTGCATCCACTTGCCTATAAAAGCCTTGAGTTTATCTTTCTTTATAGCTGAGTAATACTCCATTGTATAAAAATACCACATCTTTTTTATCCATTCCCCAGTTGATGGGCATTTGGGTTGTTTCCAAGATCTAGCTATGACAAATTGCACTGCTATAAACACTTCACCTTTTCTTGAAATCCTTTTCAAATATCTTCATTGAAGTAAAACAAATATGAAGACAGATTTTTTTGACTCAAGTAATTCTTGATATATATCTACATATGAGCATCCATATTTAATTAGATTTCAGATTGTTTCCAAGCATTTGACTTTTTCATGTGTATGTGCAGTTGTTCTGAGGAAGCGGCCCATGTATATATCACACCATGACAGTTTCAATCCTTTAACCCCCACCACAGCCCCTTGCTACCCCTTCAACCCCCTACTCTATGTGCATAAAGTCTTTTTGTTTCCTAACATATCTTCTTTATATTTACATTTTAGGTTTCTCACATAAGAAAACCCATGCAGTAGTTAACTTTATGTATCTGACTTATTTCACTTGACATTACAGTTCAAGTTCTATCCTAACTTTAGTCCCAAAGAGCTTCTCAGAGCGGGTCATGCACATGGGCTGCTATTTGAATTCAAATAGTAGAAGAAAAAGAGGCACATGTCGGTTAGAAGTGGACACACTCACCAGGCAGGGCACGGCTGGGATCCGGTCATCCTTTGTCTAATTTACCAACGAATATCTATCTGAGCTGTATTTATAGTCTTGGATTCCTTCCTTATATTGGAATGACATCTGTGATTCCCCCTATCTTGTCTTATGAACAAGAAATCCTCTACAGCAGTAACGTGTATAATTAGTAATACTACCAGTAATGTGTATTTGAGAGCCTACCATAGGCCAAGAACTCTCTGAAAAGCTGCACATGCATTAACTATTGAATCTGTGTAGCAACCCTGTCAAGTAAGTACTGTCGTCCTCACTCTGGGGTGAAGAGACTAGGGCAGAGATCTTACAAAGCTGGGACCCCTCGACCACCTTGCTAATCCAAGTTCAGTCTCCACGTGGAGGAAGACATTCTCCATCTGAAATGGGATGTTTCACAAGCAAAAAACATGCAAGCTCCTCCAGACATAAGGTTGAGTAAGATGGAAGTGGTGAATAGAGTCTCTGAGGAAGAATATTCAGGACTCACCCCAAATCACAGTAGGGAACACTTGGCAACATACGTTCCTCTCAGTGCTGTGTGCAAACTCACAATTTCCTTTCCATCTATTACAGTGAGATGTGTGAAGAGGTAAAAGAGATACTGGGAGAGATGAAAAAGAAAGAAGGTTAGTGTAGAGCCAGCTGTTGAAGAGGCTGAGGCAGGAGAGTCAAGCTGGAGGCCGGCCTGAGAAATATAGATAACAACGTGAGACTGATTTGAAAAGAAAAGAGAAAGAGAAAAAAAGAAAAGGGAAGGAAGGAAGAATAAAGAAAGAGAGAAAATAATATTGGCTAGAAATTTGAAATTAAAAATTAGAGAGCACAGTAATAAAGGGAAGAGTAGAGAAAGAGAGAGACGAGCAGAGTAATAAAGAGGGAACCACGAGCTCGTGGTGACTCTCCTCCAGACCTTGGTCTTCCCGAATGTAAAATGGGTGAGCAGACTGCACAGCTGCCCTGTATGATCTCTCCCAACACCCTCATTCTGATGCAAGCGGGGGAACCAGAACGAAAGAAGCCAGGGCCAAAGAGATGGAGGAAGGAGAGAGAAGAGCAGGCGCTTCACAAAGCAACCTAAATCTGTTGGTCCTGTTGAAAGAGGAGCAGGAGGGATCTAAACAGTCAAAACTCCCCAAAACTGAAGTTTTCCCACTCAGGTCGTGGACTCCGTGTCTCCCCCTCCTGGGATCACGGCTGATTTTAGCAGGGTGCTGGGCTGACACCTGCAGAACATGGGCTTGAGTGTCAGAAGGATGCTGCTCTCTTTCTGAGAAAGGAGGCCCCCTGGAGGGCCTGCTCCTCCACCCTGACCACTGCAACGGTGACCAGCATCTTCCCAGGCCCTGGGGGTGTCCAAGGGTCAGAGGAAGATACTAGAAATGAGCCCAAGGGAGCTACAGAGCGACAGCGCCACACTGTGCTTGCAAGTTCAAATCCTGGGGACCAGCAAAAGGAGAAAGTCTCAGACAAGAGATTTTCTAAGGGCTTCTCCAACCCCTTGGCTCTCAGCATCCCTTCCGCAACTGCCTAGGAGCTCTAATCCAAACCAAAAGATTCAGCATAGACTGACACTCAGCCCTGTACAACCTTCCCACAACTGCAGTCATTCCAGGTGTTACGACCTAGAAGACAAAGAGGAGTCTTCCACTGATTGCACTTCACTCTATCCAAATGGCCAGGCCCGCAGTGGACTCTGGAACCCGTACACTGTTTGATTGATAGAGTCAAGTGGTTCTAATCTCTCTTCCAATAATACCTCTTCTGTTGCTTAACATTTCAGTCCAGCACCCTTTTTATTAATCCCACTGCCTTGCTTTAAAGCCCACCCAGTCATTACCTTAGGGAACAGAAACTAGCAGGTCCCTGCCTCCACGGAATGAGGTAGAATACTCACTCCAGAGGCCGCCCGTCCAAGTCTGGGGTGGGCCCCAGTGAAGAAGTACATAGATCACCATGTACATGTCAGGTACCACTGCACAAGGACCAAGAACTGTTCACCCAATATATAATGAACAGCTTCTGCATGCCAGGTTCTGGGCTAAATCCTTTATCTGTATTTTTTTTTTATTTTAAAGAGAGTAGCACATGAAAAACAAAGAAATAGAACAGTAGCAGCATACCAGTATCACGAACATAAGCAAATCAAAGCAAGAACATTCAAAGTGATACAGGGTCTCAAGACAAATTAATACAAATCAACAGTGGTTGTTACATTGCATATCACTATCCTTAACTACATTGCTCAGATTATCAGATGTAAGAATGAAAGATTGCTCAAACCATTAAGGAAAACAAGAAAATAATTCTTCAATAAAACCTTAGAGATGATACAGAGTTTCACTAGACAAGATGGTAGGAGTTCACCATTGTAATTCCATTGCTTAATGTTACCTTCAAATCAGTTGTTCAGACCACCAGACCCAAGCATGTAAAGTCGATCAGAACATAAAACATTGTGAGCGTTAACTGTTCATTTCTTTATCTGTATTTTTAACTCTTTGCAATAATTCTAAAATTCTGCCAGTACTAAAATAGACAGCATTCCCAGCTTGCAGAGGAAGAAACAGAGGCTTAATGGGGTGAAGCAACTTTCAAGAGCGTGCAAGTAACTAGCACGGTCACAGTGCTAGCACAGCCCTCAGCTGTCCTTTCTAAGGCATGCAGCTGTGTGAAAGTCCAGGCTCTTGTCGAACACTTCCAGTGACCAGAAACTCACCATCCAGGGCTAGCCTGTCTCTCCCATTACTGGGAAGTCCTAAAGGTCAAAACGCTTTTCCCTCACATATCTTCCTCAGGAAGCCACACTCTTTGAAGTCACACTCACTCTCCTTGGTCCCTTGGAACAAGTCAGTGAGCTCTAGAAGGTTCACAAACTAAGCAATCAGAAAGATCTTGTTCCCTCCCTACCCGGCCACCTTTTAGCTGTGTAACTTTCAACCACGTCCCTTCTCTCTCTATGCTTCAGTGGGTTCCTCTGTACTTTAAGGAACACAAACACATGCCTCACACAGTAACCTGGAGAAGAAAGAATATTCGAAAAAGAGCTTAGCTCAGTGCCTGGAAAATACGAAAGGACTCAAGACCATGATTTGATTAACTTGGATCCCTTTTCCTTACGACAGCCCAGCAGACTGATCCCGTCTGCCTAAATCTTCTCTGAGCCAAACACCCACAGAGTCCTTAATTATTCCTTATAGGTCAATTTCAAGTTTGTTTACCAGCCCAGTTGTTCCTTTCTGGACCTGCTCCAGCTGTTAATGTCCCTCTTAAAATGCAGAACCTACAACTGAATACAAAAAAATTAGGCAGCATTTGAAGTAGAGCCCACATCCACTATTTCCTGCCATCCCTGCCTATTTCATCAGCCTTTAGAATTTTCTGAGGTCCTTCAGAATTACAGTATTTGGTTTAACTTAAGCTGAAACAAAATGTTAGAAAAAAAATCTATAGCTTAGGAATAGTCAACACTGTTTGTTTTTGTTTTGTTTTTTGGTTTTTTTTGAGGCAGTCTCACTATGTAGCCCAGGCTGGCCTTGAACTCATGGCAATCCTCCTGCCTCAGCCTCCCAAGTACTGAGACTGCAGGTGTGTGCCACCACGCCCGACTTGTACCTTATGAATAGAAACTTAATTTTATCTTTATTTGTAATAATAGTTATCATACTGAGTGGTCTCTATGTGCCTGGCACTGCAGTCAATGCTTAAAATATTTTTTTTCATTTAATTCCAACAATCTTAGGAAGTAACTCTCTTCTTGCCCTTATTTTACTGCCAAGAAAATAGACTCAGAGGAGTTAATGACTTGTTCAAGATCTCACAGCTGATACACTGCAGAATCAATGCTGGGTCCACATGCTGTCCTACCTCCTATTTTAAGCATTTAGGGGATACAAGTACTTTGGGGGAAGAAAATTGCATGACACAGTAGAAGACACAGGCAGAGCAATTTAACACCAAGAGAAAAACGCAGTGCACCAAAGCAGTGTGGGGCTTCTGCACAACCTGTCACAAAGAGGCCCCTCTCTCTCCCCTCCAGCTGCTCCAACGTCTATGGTTCCATGGGCAGCACGAGGTAATGGAGGGAAAGGGGGAAGGGAAAAGGTCCCCTCTCTTCCTTTTAATTTTTAGTTGTCATTGTCTTCAGCCCTCGTCCTTAGTAGATTCTGCATTATGAAGAATTAAATTTCAATTTTCAGCCGCGTTTCTGGTCCTGGGGGGCAGAGAGTGGCTCATTTACAGTGGTATATCCCTTCTGTCTCATAAGCGGTCCTACCCTTTGACTCGGCAATTTTGCTTCTAAGACATGAATAGAAGTGTGTCACCAAGGGGGATTTTCACAGCATAATTTATAATAGCTAAAAATTGAAAATAATGTAAATGGCCAACAATGGGGGGGATAGCTAAATGAATGCTAATACAGCCACACACTGGCATATGTAGTCATTTAAAGTTGCTTTTCTAAAGGTTTAACAATGAGAGAAAATGCTCATTTTGATCTTCAGTTGGAAAAAAAAAAAAAACAGAAAACAAAACTGATGAAAATCTATAGAGGAGGACAAAACAAGAAGAAATGTTTCAGGGTTTTAACGGTGGGTATCTAGATAACAGAACTTCCAGATGGGTTTTTTGGTTTTTTTGAACCACATTGTATTTTTCCGATGCACTGGAAAGCATTATTGCTTTAATCATCCGAGGGAAAAGTTATTTTCTAAAGGGTTGAAAGACTCTGGTGTGAGGGCAAGGAGCCAGCTTGTGAAGAACAGTTTTTGCCACTGGACAGCGTCCATCTGTGCAGCAGCAATTACTCCTCTGTTACCATGCGATCATCTTAATCCTATTGATTGAAATGCCAGAGTAATGCTATTAATTTACTACTTCACAGATAAATTACTAAGAGCACAGCAGAAGAATTACCTGAGAGTGTCGTGGTGCTCTTCTGGGTGTGAGAGTGTGTGCCCCTGGAGACCCCAGTGTAAAGCACAAAGGAAATGACGGAAGTTCACATAGTCATCCCCCATTGGTAATTTATAGGTTAGGACCAGCAACGTCTGCACTGCATGGATGAGGATGCTGACGTTCTTCTGTAGAAAGGGATGTGCCTAACATCGGACAATAAAGAATCGCAACAGGGAAAGGTCCAATGCAGGATTTCTGACTCCACACAGCTTGACCCCATGCGAGGTTGCTTCTCTTTGCCTCTGAGCCTTGCCACAAGAAGCGGGAAGCAGTGGGACCCAGGCTCTGAGCTGGTCCCACTGTGAGCTAGAAAGGTGATGCTCCTGGAGGAGCCTGAAGATGGGACATAGAAAGAAAAGAAAAACCCAGAGGCACAGAGAGACTTGAGTTCCTTTACCTTGAATTCTGGCCATAGTGCCCTCTCCTTCCCACAACACCCATCTGTCTTCTTCCCAACTCATTAAGTCCCACAAGCCCTCCCTGACGTTTCTCTTGAATTCTAACTGTATATTCTTTATAGAAGCTTATGGTAAGCCACAGAGGAGAGGAAACTTAATATTAATAGAATGCATATTTGAGTTGAGTTCACTGTTTTAGCAGATTTGAACAGCTGCTCCAAAGCCTATGTCAAAATTCCCCTTCCCATACATTCATGTGTCAACCCTGCCACCATGTCACCTTGATTAAGTCAGTCCCCCTCTCGGAGTCTCAGTTTCCTCACCTGAAAAATAAGGAAGAAAGATGGTGACGTACCATAGAGTTGTTGGGAGCTGGAGGAAGCATGTATGGGAAGGCTCTTGGGTCTGTGTGCAGGGCACTGAGAGAGTATTCGCTCTTGGGCAGCGATTGCCAGCCTGAATTCATCTCTGAGTCAGATTCCACTCTCATAGAACGGAAATAGTAGTCTCTACCAAACTTGCAAGGTTGTTTACAGTCATTAATTTACAGTAGGTGGTCCACAAGTGTCTTTTTCTAATGCGCAGTGAACACATTCCTAATCCCCTCCCCAACATCTTGGAAGCTTCTCAAGGAAACAAAGAAATTCCACCCCACCAGCAGGGTTACAACTTTGTCTTAGAGATTCAGGGAAATTGACAGGGGCCCCTTGGGGAACATGTTAGAACCCCGGAGCTGCCTATAGCTCTGTATTTGCATACAAATACCCACTGCAGTGGCGCCCTCTGAGCTCGCCCTTCTGTGCTCACTTCCAGAAGACCAATCATTCAGCCTATTAAAGGCAACTTCAGGTTTTAATTCAAATTGCCCGTTAGGCCATTGAAGACCCTTCTACCCTCAGTGAGATCTTCAGTAAGAATTGTTTCTTTTCCCAACATCATCCAGCGAATTGCTTTGAACGCTTGAAGACCACACACATCCACTCTCCACTCCACTGAAAACCTGTTTTTCTTGGATAAATACCACCATTTTTGCTGATGCAGTCCCTCTGGCTTTATTGCAACTTGACTTTTTTTCCACTTAAGGTTTGCAATAGTATAAAGGGGAAGAGGAAATGATGCGCTCTTCTTTTTTTAAAAAAAAAAAAAAAAAAAAGAGGCCCCAATAGTCAATCACATATTTGTTTTCAAAAAGATTTATCTCTCATGTATAGCTCTATTTGTTTTCCCTAGAGACCACTTTGGAGAATCCAAGCTATAGTATAACAACCATTGATAATTTCCTGCCATTTTTGTCTGTAGCTCACTATTATTTGTCTATTTGTTTTCCTAAGAAACTATCTTGAAGATACCAATAGGTAAAATTACAACCACTGATAATGTCCTACCACTTTGTTTGTAATTTGGTGAATCCCCCTACTGCTATGTTGTCCTTCTTTTACTCTGTAAAATTTAAAAAAAAAAAAAAAAAGATTTATCTCTATGAGTTTGAGAGCTTTAAAAAGCTATGGCTGCCAGGCATGGTGGTACATGCCTGTAATCCCAGCACTCAGGAGGCTGAGGCAGGAGGATCATTGAGTGTTTGAGACCAGCCTGGGCTACAAAGTGAGCTCAAAGCCAGCCTGAACTGTATAGTGAGACCCTGTCTCAAAAAGTCAGGGAAGGGGGCTGGGGATTTGGCTCAGCGGCAAAAGTGCCTGCCTGGCAAGCGCAAGGTCGTGAGTTCGGTTCCCGGTACCAGAGAAAAACCAAAAAAAAAAGAAACCGTCTCAAAAAGTCAGGGAAAGAGAGAGAGAGAGAGGGAAGGAAGGAAAGCTATGACAATGCAAGCTTGTCATTGACATAGGTAACAGAAAATTTTGTGAGGTCAGGTGCAGCTCGGTAAGACATTTAATCTTACGGATCTCAGTTGCCTCATCATTAAAATGACAATAATGATACCCAACTGATAAGGATGTTTAGATTAAATATTGTAAATAAAGCTTTTAACAGAATGCCTTATACTTTATAACCCCTCAATAAGAACTAACGGTGATTATTTTTATTTACACCCTGTTCTAACACCAAATACTCAGACACATAGTAAATAATTCTATACTTACCTTGAATAAATAAGTAGATAAATGAAGTAATAACCTAGCGCTACCTCAGATGAGATGAGCATTACTCAAAGTGCCTAGTAAATGAAAAAAGAACTACTCTGAGAAACAAAAGTTTGTTTCCACCCCGTTTGTGAAAACGCTGTGACCTTTGGCTCTTCCAACAATATTTGCAGTTGGTAAAGGTAGATAGTATTTTAAAGATGAATAAACTGAGCCAGAATAAACCAGAGAAACTCTGACAGAGACGATCTAATAACTAGCCAGTGTCTCACCCGCCCCCACGCTGTCTTTCGGGAATGACCGTGCAGACCAGCAGATGTCCCAGATCGAGTCTGGAGACCCCCAGTTACGCCGTGCCTTCTCTCTGTGAGACCCTGCGCAGCTTTCTCGGCCTCTCTGCGGTCCTCATCGTCATCTATAGGGAACAGGTTGTCACAGGGATGGCATGGGACCCAAATGGAAGATCCGCAGGCACTGAACTGTTAGGTTGGGACAAGCAACGATCACGTTGTTCTCAACCCACACTCTGCAATTCCTGGAGCTCCTAATTGTCACTTGGAATTCCAAAAAGCCTTGGAAATATTTACATCGTGAACCAGAGCAGCTCCTCAGAAAGACTTTGCGAATCCCTCTCACTTCAGAGAAAGAGTAAATAGAGCACAGTGGTTAGCAGTGGGGGTTGGAAGAGTAGTTGACTGAGGGCCTTGTTGCTTACCAACTTCGAGAACTTGGCTAAGTTTCTGGAAATGAATGAGTCAGCTTCCTCATCTGTAAAATGGGGTACTGATGTCATCTTCATGAGATTGTTAAAAAGATTAAATACGGTGCATATGTAAATTATCTAAGCTGTAATAAATAGTGAGTGGTAGCTGTTCCTATCATTGGCTAATATCGTGTCTCTTTTGATCCAATTGCCATTTCTCCTTGATATTTATACCTCCCCCCACCTCTGCAACCTCAAATGACCGGTCTCTGCTAATCAATGCAATTTTTTTCACAAAATTTTTTAGTCCAAAAGCCCTGAGCTCCGTTACTCTACAAAGACGCATTTCTCCAGCGAAATTTATCTGATTAAAAAGAAAGCTGCATTGAAGGTAATGAGAGCCATTTGCTCTCCCGTCCAGCTCGTGGCATGCATGCTGATGATGCAGAGCCTGCTAAGAGCTTTTACTCCAGCACAGCAAACGCCCGTGGGCCCGTCCTCCCGCAGGCAAGCCTCTGAAGGGTCCCCCTGGCCTCCTCACACTGTCACGCACCCATGGGCTACTGGATGCCCAAGGCATAAGTCAAGAGGCCTTTCACCTTAGGACCAGACTGCAGGATGACACTGAAGGTCAGAAATTTTCCCTTAGTGAGACATATATTGGCCGTCAGGACCAAGTGAGACGGTTGCTGCAGAATCACAATTAGTGCCATACTGGGGGCAAGAATGTGGAGTTTCTGTGCATAGGTTTGAACTAGCCAGTTGCCCAGGTCACTCCATGGGAAGGTGCTCCTGGGGTGAGGGGTTGCTTCTTTCCCTACTTTCCTACCCTGGATTTTCCTAAAGGACAGCAAGGATTTTCCCTAGGGGCTGACAAAGGGTCCCAGGGTCAGAGTTCAGGTCATTTTTTTTTGTACTCCAGCCAAATCCTAGCACTAATGCAAAAAGGCTACACAGCTAAATTAAGCTTCCCCTGGAATGACAGGCATGTATCATCCCTTTAACAAATATTTACTGAGCTCTGACCATGCACCAGACTGTGTGCTTTATGCAAACCATGTTTTTATAGAACCTGGAAGGAGGCTTGTGAAAGCTATGCCTTCAGAGCCCTGTCTACAAGGGCAAGGGGGTCTTGACTCCAGAGCAGTGAAGACCTGGAGAGAACTGAGCTCGGTGCGTGCCGACTGTGACATCCTGCTCCCAGAGGTGCTTAGCAGATCGTGAAGTGAGAGTAATAAAATGTCAGGCACTACCTCCCTCAGCCTAAGCCCCTTACTGCAATCAAATAAAATCAGAACTGCACAGCTGGCCGGGGCAAGCCAGATGCTGCCCTCATGATGAAACTGAGGCGATGCTGAGGGCGACCGGCAAAGCCCAGGACGTATAACAACCTCCAAGTCGCCTGGCGTCCAAGCCAGGAATAGGAAACAGAGTCAGTCCATACGGCCGGGCAGCCACCCTCCGTGAGCCCCTCTCTTCCCCAACCCTCCACTTCTTTCCCAAAGACGGCCCACGGGCAACAGGCCTGAGGGACGTTTTCATCCACAAAACACAACTTGCACAATGGCAAATGCTGGGTCTTTCTCAAAGTGCACAGAAAAATAAAAATAAAATAAAATAAAAGTGCACAGAGGCTGTAATTAATAAAACTCAGAAATTTTCCCTCATTCATCCCTTGTCTCCCCCCAAAAAAACTCCCTTTCCCCTCTGAACCACTCAGACTGGCCCTTCAGCCAGGTGGCAACTTCTTATAATAATTGCTAAACTACATCATTTGTTCTACCCATTGGTCAGTAAATTGCAAGGATCCAAAGGCTATTCAACAGTTGATCGTGCACTTCTCCTACAAGCCAGGCACAAGCCTCACCCATGTGGAGGGCGGTTAGCGGTAGACACGGATGTCGTCACTGGTACCCACCACTGTATGCCTTCTGCATACAGTGGGTGCTTAATAAATCCTAAGGATCATAGGATTGTAGAGCAAGAGGGCTCATGGAAATCAGAGAGGCCGCTACTCCCCAGCACAGGACGTCGGCAGAAACTGACAATCTGTGTTTCCACTCTTTCCTGCTGGGTCAGCCCAGGGCCTCTCTAGGAAGCCACCACTCACCAGATGACATTGGCGCTCCAGGTGAGTGCATTTACAGGCCCAATCTACTCCAGAACGGCCATTCCTCAGATGAAGAAACTGAGGACAAGTTAGGAAAAAGAATAT
The DNA here is from genome assembly GCF_000276665.1 of Chinchilla lanigera. Classification (NCBI taxonomy): domain Eukaryota; kingdom Metazoa; phylum Chordata; class Mammalia; order Rodentia; family Chinchillidae; genus Chinchilla; species Chinchilla lanigera. The sequence goes on along the minus strand of NW_004955408.1, from coordinate 6,305,885 downwards.
GAGCAAAGATCTCTGAGAAAGTGAGACAGCAGAGCTGGCACCCAACTTTCCTGCCTTCTACCTTAGAGCACCATCCTCCCTCCCACAGGGACCTTCTGCCTATGTACTAAGCAAATGCCCTCAGAGACCTAGAGTGGGCCCCTTGATAGCCTCTGACCACGTGGCCAGGTACCCTCTTCCAGAAGAAATACCAGCTCATTGGGTTAGCTCCTGCCAAGACAAAGGGGATCCTGTGGCCCAAGTCAGGACAAACTGTCTGGAAACCAAACACACCCACCATATGAAGATATCTGTAGGAGCCACATTTCCCGGGCTTGGCGAGGCCACAATGCCGCTGAACCAGAGAAGAGCTTCTTATTGTTACTGTAAATGGGTTGAGAATGATTACTTTCCCCAAACTCTCAGACCCACCAAAAGGACATAGACCATGCCAATGCTAACCCCATGGACTTAAATGTTCATTCATAATCTTATATTCTCTCTCTCTCTCTCTCTCTCTCTCTCTCTCTCTCTCTCTTCCTCTCTCTCCTTGCCTCTCTCCCTCTTTATATACACACACGACAATACTTCTTTCGCTTTCTCAAGCTCTCTCTCACCTCTAGACTTACAGAAGCTGTTCCTCTGTCCCAAACACTTCAACCCTATTTTGCAAAGCCAGCTCCACACCAACCTTTGAGCCTTAATACCAAAGCTCTTCCATCCTACAACCCCTCTCAGACCTTCCCCATTCCTACCAGCCATGCATGGGTGCCCAACCACCAGCTGACTGCATCCCTCCATCAGCACCGGCTCATACCCCTGCACTTGGTCTCCTTCCTCTTCCTCTCCCCATGCCGGGCTCCCCTCCTCTTCAACCCACATGTCTACCTGCCTGCTCCAGCCCTACAGGACACTTATGGCCATCCTCAGCTTCTTGGTCCCTGTCCTATGGCTCCTTGTCCTAGCATCTACCTTTCTTCCATGACTTCTTTGCCTACAGTGAGCCGGGGAGATGGCGTCTGTCGGGGCACTCTCGGGAGTGCTGGGCCATGCAAAGTATAATTGAGATCGCTTCTCCCCAGTCTTACTGCCAAGCATAGTTCACTTGAAAGTCAGATTGACGGCCCCAGGTTGACTCCTTACTTCCAGCTGGTGTTGTAACCGAAGGGTGAGAATCTGAGCATCATTGGTCCCGCCTTTCTTCCAACAAATGATTGAGAAACACCTCGGCTCACTGGAGAGAAATCTTGAGACCGGAAGGGGAGGGGCCTTCCGGTTCCTCTTGTCTTTGGGAAAGACAGACATACTCATTGTCTCCCAAAGGAGTCTAGGTCTCAAGTCTGTTGGTCACCTGTCCAATCGTCCCCTTTGGGGATGATTCCACTATGAAATGGCACTTTACGCTCATACCAAGTGGTGTGGGATAATTTGGGGCAAATTCATTCTCCCACTGTACTGCTTAATAGGATTTGGGCTTATGAAAGAGGTCAGATCCCAAGATCAGATGCATGAGAAAGAGGGACTGTTATAGACATATAAGGATATAACATATAAGGATGGCCTACCGCTGGAGGACCCTGAAGTGCTCCTCCTAATCCCCTCATCTTTTTATCTTGGGAGACTAAAAGCCAAGAGACGAGGGTCACACAGCCCCATCTTTGTGATATCCCCCTGCCCCCAGCCCTCTGTTGAGCTTTACTTCTGGACATTTCCATCATCTGTGTCATTAGGAGTCACAACTGAGATCCTCCGGGTACCAAAGGTTCTTAGGGTGACAGATCCCAAGTCAAAATTGACAGATGCCTAACATTCTGTCACTGAAGACACCATAAACCATTATCCCTCAGTCAGGGGCAGCAAACTTTGTCCCCAAAGACCTCCCTGACCTTTTGAAAATTACTGTTCATCAAATCTGCCTCAACAAAGGCTGATCCACCCCTAACATTCAGTAATCCCTGAAACAATTTGCATCATTTCCAAATACTTTCACAAGGTCAGAAAATCCTAATGATTGAGCATTTCACCTCGCGGATTCAGTCTTAGCTTCTCTGTCCAGTACCTCACGGTCCACAAACAAATCCTTAAGTCCCTCAAGGTGACGGCTCCAAATATGCATCGGGAGCTCCCTGAGGCATATTTACTCTACCCAGATGCACACAGCACAGATCCACCGGGGGTGAGGGGCTTAAAATAATCCTGTGCAAATTGTACTGTCTAAATATAGGCAGAAATGTACCAGGATTATCAAGTGGAGGGAAAAGGCTACTTTGGCATAAAAATGAATGGAGCTTTCGTGTTGGGGAAAAATAAAGGAACCTTTGGACTAGGGCTGTGAGGAAGGAGAGTGTGATTTATTGCTGCTGAATATGCACAGTAATGCTGACTTAATATTGAGCCAATTGTCTTTCAATCCAGAGAGCTCGGTGTGTCTCCAACGCCTTCCAGGACTGCCAATCTTCCCCCATGACCTGGGGAAGGCCTCAGGCTCAGGAGCCATTGTAGATGTAGAACACACACAGGGCAAAAATTATGAAATTATGAAATCACAGGCAAATGATATGGAGGAGAGACTGGACCTGAGAATTTCAGAGGAATTTCAATATGAATCCTTTGACACAGCAGAGGGTTGTTTGGTAATCCACAATTACATGGTCTCCATTTTAAAGAGAGAATTGTATTTCCTCTGTTTTAAATTCAACGATTATATTTCCTCTGTTTTAAATTCAACATTGTGCATGTCAGGGTCACCAGAAGTAAGACAGATGCTTTGATTTTCCTGGTATTCCAGGATGGGTAACAAGCTTCAGAAACAAATAGTTATAGATACTATCCGGATTGTACACTTTGCCATTTACAAAAGGCTTTTTCAAACGTTGTGGCATTTGTATGGGTCAGCCCTTGAAAGCTGAGTTCTAACCCCATCTCCCATAAAACTACTGTGTAACCTGAAGCCAGTTACTTAACCTTTCAGAGTCTTGGTCACCTCCAGTGCTGCTCAGCGCCGGGGCTTTGAGTGAGACAATGGACAAATGACCAACAGAAATGAGACCTAGAGTAAGCAGAGGAGCCGTCAGCTTTGGGGATGATTCCACTATTAAATGGCACTTTATGCTCATAGCAAGTGGTGTGGGATAATTTGGGGCGGATTCATTCTCCCACTGTACTGCCTAATAGGATTCGGGCTTATGAAAGAGGTCTGAGGGCCAAGCAATGGCGTGTGCGCTCTAGTGGTTGGGGAGGGAGGACTATGTCCCCAAATCCTATTACGGGAGAGCAGGAGCTGAGACAGAACAGAGCTCGTGGAAGCTTCATGACTGCCATTCCTAGAGAGGGTCTGGAAGAGAGCAAGGGCACTGAAAAGTTGTACATCGCCCACCTCTGCTCACAACAGAGCACAGAGCAACCCCGAATCTTGTGCCGAAAGGGACAAGGTCTTGATGGTGGCTGTGGACAGTACCTGGAAAGACCATCCTGCCATGCTGGATGTAGCGTGCCTAAAGCAGTTTGAGACAAGGTAACATCCCTCTTCTGGCTGTGAACTGCTACACACACACACACACACACACACACACACACTGTGAGGGGAAAAGAGCAGCGTGAGAGCCTCCTGTATTCCAAAGGCTGACCCAGTCATTTTTCACCTGTGCTATCTCAACTACTCCTTGTGCAGAACTGATCTGATAGTCAAGCAAATTAACTTCAGAAAGAGCTAAGTAACTTTCCAAGGTGATGCAGGTAATAAATGACCGATGTAGGATGGATTCCAAATCACCTGTTCTTTTCCTCTTTTGCACTATTCTATATATCTCATCATACAGATCAAAAATAAATATATATAAATACACATCACAAACATACTTCTACAAAGGCATTTTATTCACATCTTCTACCCCAAGTGTATATATTATATAGCACACACACACACACACACACACACACACACAATTCCCATACCAGATGCCACACTTGCCATGAACACAGTTGTTCACATTTTTGCACACACTAATCTAAGAAGCTAATTTGGGGGGGGTGCGCGAGTGCTGGAAATCAAACTCAGGGCCTCTTGTGTGCCAGGCAGGTGCTGCGCCACCGAGCTATATCCCTGGTTGTATACACTAATCTACATAGCACAATCCACTCCACATCCACAAACATCTTGGTGCACACTGTAACCCCAGCACACTAACACTACACACCCATCCACTTGTACACACGACACACATGTACATCACATACAGTAGCCTACCCACATCGCAGAAACTCTCCCACATCCATAGTTGCACACATATAAACCAGCAAGTGTACCTGCCCCTCATCTGCACCGTCAAAACTAGCTCCTTACAATGAGTGAAGCATCTTCAAATTCCTGACCAAGAGTGTCTGAAGAGTCCTGGAGTGCCTTCCAGATCTTCAAAGAAATGTCAAATTCTGTCAATGGCTTTATTCCAGTGTGTGAGATCTAATTTTTTTATTTATTTACTTTTTGTCTTTTTGAGACAAGGTCTCACTATGCAGTTCAGGCTGGCCTTGAGCTCACTTTGTAGCCCAGGCTGCCCTCAAACTTGCAACGAGCCTCCTGCCTCAGCCTCCCAAGTCCTGGGATTACAGGCATACACCATGACGCCCGGCCTCTCTAATTATTTTTAAACTGTTAATCTATATATAAATATTTATGTTCACTCCCTACTAGCCAGGATAATTGATTAAATAAAGTAGCATATTATTTATTCATTCATTCACTGTGCAATCACTGAGCACCAATCAAGTCTGGGAAGCCATGGCACACACAGTAAGGGATTAAGAGGACAAACAAACAATAAATAAGTAAATAAGGAAAAATCAGCAGGATCCATGCTTGAAAAGCACAAATGCCTACATCACATGACGGCCTGGCTCCTGGTGAGTGAGGGGCAAGAGAGGAGAGTGGGAGGAGGCGAGGTGATGCCCGAGGTTTCTGGAAGCCCGGAGACACATGGGTGTGTCCGGCGTCACTGGGATCTGGAGGGGCAGCGTGGGAACGAAAGTGTGGCATTCACTCTGGGAGGTGAATGTGTGGCACAGACAGGACTCAGAAGGGGACAAAGTTCTTCAGGCGTTGGCCACTGAGGAAAAGGCTTTACAGGAGAGGCGCGAATGGAGATGTAGATTTGGGAGTCACCCTTTAGAGCGGTCACTGGAACATTTACAATGGATGCAGTCAGGAAAGGTGCAGGGGGCAGGACAGGGGAAGCTGAGTACAAACGCTGGGGGTGCTGTGCCCTGCTTGACAGTGGCGGAAGCTTCTGTCTGACAAATGGACCCAGAGTCGCACATCTCTCCCTCCCCACCTCTGCTTCCTCCACACACCAGCCCCAGGCGCACGGGGCAGGGTGGCACGTGGCTCCGGCCGTCTCCTGACATCCCTGGAGCATCAGGAAATCTCAGGGGCCCAGAGAACCCAACGGTGGTTCTTCACAGTGAAATCCCGGTGCCTCTGAGAGTGAGGCAGGGGAGGGTCCTTGTTCTTAGATATTCACGACTCCTGCTGGGACAAACGAGGATCTGGGACTGCCTTGTTGCAAGGAGGGTAACGGCAAACACGAGAAGCGATAACAGTAGTTTGATTTCAGATCCCCGGCTCTTGGTACAAAGAGGCAGAGACCACTGCTCACTGCTCTGGGACCCGTGTTGTTCCCTCCCCCGGCTGGGCCTCAACAGTCCCAACTGAGCGTTTTCTAAAGTGGATGTTCCATGAGACAGCTGCCCCAAAGCCATGACAGCATAAGCCTGTTAAACGTTCCATAGAGACCCGAGGTAAACACGGCTGGCTAAATTTATATTCTCAAATACATTTGGCTCTGGAAATCTTTTATTTTGTTTTGGTTTTTTAATCCATGGCTGACTCGGAAGAGAAACCTCGGGGATAGTCTGGGTTGTTTCCACTGTAAAGTCCCTGCTGGCTATGTCGTTCCCTGGACCTGTCTTACACAGGTACCCAAAACTCGGGGCTGAAAGTACCAGACGGCTGGCCCTTCAGTCTCCTCTCCCAGGGAGACCCAGCAGCCAGCAGTGACGCCGCAGTGCCGGTGATGAAGCCTTAAAGGAGCCACTGGCTTCTCAGCCTCATCAGGCGCTCGGCTGTCTGCCGGGATCCCAGGCTGGCCTGTATGTGGGCTGGGTGAACACTCTGGCCCGGGCCTTCGCTCCTTCAGGACCCCTATGGCCCATTCCTCCACGGAGAGCACCCTGGCAGCTCTGCAGCAGCTGGACAGGGCCAGGACCTGATCACAGTGCAAGAAAGAGCCATTGTTAACCCTTTGCTTCCCTCTCTCCTTTAGCCTCGCTGCTTCCAAGGAGGCCGAAGCCGCCCGCTCTGCTCCCAAGTCTATGTCACCCTCTGATTTCCTGGATAAGCTCATGGGGAGAACTTCTGGATACGATGCCAGGATCAGGCCCAATTTTAAAGGTAGAGAAAACATTCCTTTCATATCCACTGGAGCATGCTTTCCCTGCTGGTAGAAGCAAACAGCATGGTACTGTGTGCACACGGTATGAATCCCGTGGTCCTTTCTTCTCTACCCAGGCCAGCGCTGCTAATCATTCAACCTTTTCTCCCGCCAAACCCGGACAGAGCCTCAGAGGGTCAAGTGCCTCAGTACCTTCAGCTGCTTGGAGTCAGTACTGAATCAAGACTGAGCTGCTGCCTCTGGTGTGCTAGAGGATGGACAGGGAAGGTGGCACGGTAGATTCGAGTCTTGGCTTGGTCACAGGCATACTCTCTGAGCTTGGTTAGCTCTCCCTCTCTCTGGACCCTCAATTCCGCAGCTCTGCAGTGATGGGATTGGCTACATCTGGAGTGTTCAAACACGATCTTCCTGGAATTGCAGGGCTTCCACCAGGTGCCCCAAAAGGGAGATGTTGGGGGAAGGCGATGAGCAACTCCTCCTCTACTTCTCCTCAAGCAGCTCCACTTTTATTTGGTTTTTGTTTTGTTTTGTTTTGTTTTTGTCTTTCTGAGACAGGGTCTCGCTATGCAGTTCAGGCTGGCCTTGAGCTCACTTTGTAGCCCAGGCTGGCCTCGAACTCGCAACGATCCTCCTGCCTCAGCCTCCCAGAGTGCTGGGATTACAGGCGTGTGACACCATGCCGGGCTATTTGTTTTTATTCATGTTAACAGCTCTATCTCCTGGATTTTATTTTTTAAAACTTTGTTATTTCCCTGTTTTTAATATTTTACATTTGCATTAGCCCACGCTGGCAGTGTGTAATGATTATCTCCACCGTGGGGAGTTGGTGCGTGTAACACACCTTCATTCTTTTTACTTCCCCCCACTTTTGTTTGCTTTGATAAGGGGCTCCCCACACAAATGCGTGTGCTGGAAGTTTCCCAGAGAGAAAGAATAATTCTGAAAATATCTCGTCTAGATCAGAATCACCATTTCAAGTGCTGCCAAGCCTAGAAAGGGAACTTAGTTGAGCCAAAAGTCAGATAATCAGCAAAAGTGAGATAATAGGGAATGGTAGAGACTGTGGATAAAAAGACGTACAAGCTTCTTGGAAAGGGAAGCCTCCTCCAAGCCTGCAGCTTATAGGAATACAGGCTCCATGTTGCCGAATCTCCCAGGATTCTAAGTAAAGCCAGAAGTCAAGGTCCTTGTGAAACTTATTCGTAACACAGAAATTCAAATAAGACATATTTGTAAGCCAGATGTGCCCCCTGGTTTGCTAGATCACAAACCCTAGTCCAGGCCAGCTGAGAAGGTTCGTTCGCCCTCATAGCTGTGCGGGATCTGAGTGTCTAGAACAAGGGAGGCTGGGTCTCAGCGTTCACTGACGCCTTAGAAAGCTGTAAGTGTCTCACAGCGCCTAGGTAAAGTTCAGAGAGGCCATTTTTAAGACCTCCTTGGGAGTCTGTGCACTGTGACCTTTTCAGAACCCCAGTAAAAATTTATTCTAGGCAGTGACATAAACTTGAAATCCCAGCACTTGAAAGGCTGAAACAGGAGGATCATCACGTGTTCAGGGCTAGCCTGGGCAACATAGTGAGTTCAAGGCCAACTTAGATTACAGAGCACAATCATGTCTCCAAAACCCAAACAAACAAAATCTTACTCCTAGGGCCCCAGTCAGCCTCCCATCAATCCCTGATTCCAGATGCCCTTCTTCACTGCTCCTCTGGCTCAAGCCCAACAGCCAACAAGGGTGTGACAGCGGCCCGCAGCTCCCTAACATTTGCCTCCTTTGCCCCTGTTCTCCAAGCCCCCTTCCGAGTGTGCGCCCCACACTCCGTGCAGCTCTGTAAATAGAAAAGGATCAGGAGATCCGCGGGGGCCTGTGCTTGGGGCCACCTCCCAGCCCTCTGCAGCCGCCTTCCTTGCACCTTGCTCCTGAGGCCATACCCTCCATCACCAGTGGCTTAACCGTGGTTCCTCCAGGGACAGGAAAGTCAGGGCCAACGCTGCTGTCACGGCACTCTTCACCAGAGTCCCAATCTCACATAGCCAGAGGGGCCACGCGGGCCGCGCCCATGAATGCGGTAAGATGGGGATAAGAGGAGAAAAACAAAACAGCGCTCAGCTAAGGGCAACCACTTCTCCGCTCCTGCCCATGTCTGCCGGGAGGGAACGAATGCAGCTCTGGGTAGCCAGGCCTTCCAAGACTGGACTTAAGTCGGGGTTCTGCATGAACGCTTCCAAACTGGAAACTCAACCATGTCTTTTAAAAGCACCATTGGCCGAACCAAACTTGTTGAGAACTGGCTATGGCCCTCAGCCACCAGGTTGAATCCTCCGCCCTAGGCCGATGTTGAGAATTCCAGTCCGCTACGCCCCCTGGTGGGCTCTCTCAGAACTCCATCCTGAGCGGAGGAGTCCTGTCTTGCTCATATGCCAAATGTGGGTGCACCAGGGGTCCGTGTCCCAGTTTTCCTCTGTGCATATCACCAAACCTGGGGCATGGAAAGCCCTCAACTAACCTTTCATAAATGAATGGACAAGTGAGCTAGCAAACTTACTGGCTTTTAAATGACTACAAAACCAAGGCTCTAAAGACCAGGGACTTTTGTTTTAGTTTTGTTTTGTTTTGTTTTGTTTTGTTTTTGAGACAGTCTCACTGTGTAACCCATGCTGGCCTAGAACTCACAGCAACCCTGCCTCAGCCTCCTGAGTGCTGGGATTACAGGTGTGTAAGACCATACCTGGTGACCAGTAACTTTTTGACCAAGGATTTTTTCACCCAGCTACTCTGACTCCATTCTTTGTCTAATGCTTTATTTGTTTATTTGCTCTCTTACACAGCAATGGATTGTGGTTGGGTTTGGTTCGGTTTGCTGGTGATACTAGACATGAAATGCAGGACTTTGTGCTGAACTATCCACAGTCCTTTTTATTTTTATTTTGAGACAGGGCCTCACTAAGTCACTGGTCACCCAGGCTGGGCTCGAACTTGCAATCCTCCTGCCTCAGCCTCCCAGAGTATGGGGCTTAGAGTCATGTACCACCACCCCCAACTAGCAGTTGACATTTTTAAGAAAAAAAATTTATTTTTTTTAAATTTTTTTTTTTTTTTTGGTTTACTTTTTTTTTTTTTTTTTTTTTTTTATTTTTTGGTTTACTTTTCTGGTACCAGGAATCGAACTCACGACCTTGCACTTGCCAGGCAGGTGCTGTACCACTGAGCTAAATCCCCAGCCCCTAAGAAAAAAGATTTAATTCAGACCACTGAGTCAGGGCCCTTCCCCTCCCGATTTTCAGGGTACTCAGAACGCAGATCTGCAGGGCTGGATAACAGCATGGCCCCCCCCATCACACTCTAACCCCTTTGGCCCCCTCCTGACTTGAAGTAAGATGCAGCTTCCTGTACCTCATCCCAAAAGCCAGGAAAAGGGTCTCCCTTATGGTGAGGGCTGGAAGTTTGGCAGGAGAAGGTGTCTGCCCGCTTAAGTCCCATGATTCCTTTCGCACCTCCACTGGGCCACAAAGATTCCCAAGGGCCCCAGACAAATCACAGAGCTCCTAAAAAAGCCCGCAGGTCAGGCCTCCAGTGACCCCAACACAAAGGTAGAGGCCAGCGCTGTCTGAAAACCTTACAGAGTGATTAATCACTCGGCAGCTTCCTGAGACACCAGAAATTTCCCTGCTCCTGACCCCTCCTGAAGAAAAGGGTGGCCAGGACCTGCAGGCACTGCCTGCTGAGTTAAGAGCCAATGCCAATTATAATTTGGAAGGAAAGAGTGCTACTTACCTGATACGTGTGACCCTGAATAAATCCTGACAGTACCTGGGCCTCTTTGCAGCATCTATGAAATGACCCAATGAGACTTGTTCCTCCAAGCTCCAGTGTGCTGTGTCTTCTCTAAGATTTTATATATTATAATGCTTCTCAGGATCAGGGGTACAGCCCAATGCAAGCACATATACAAAAGCAAAATTAAACTTTAATATTTAATGAAATATATATATTATCCCCACTGCCAAAGGCAGCTGGATTGTAATTTTCTCAAGATAATTTAATTTCAGATTTATATCAATGAACCACGCCGCCCCATGGGGTCCCTTTGGCTGATGCCCTCTCTCACACATAAATCAGGATCTAATTTATATGAGAGTCACAGTGCCAGACGCTCACAGGCCTGAGTGGGAACTGTGTGCCCGTCGTTCGGAGGCGCGGGCAGTAACTCTTTGGAGCATCTTGATGGTATGAGGCTAAAAAAAAAAAAAGAAAAATTTGAGGCCGAGGATAAATGAGGGGAAAAAAATAGGCCTTTGTTTATTTAGGTGGAAATGACAATGAGGCAGATCTCCAGTCAGGAGAAGGAAGCAATTTGTTAGCACAGAGCGCTACCCAGCCATGGAAAGGGCTGCTCCCGGCGCAGTGAATTCCCCACCGCTGGAGCTGTTCAGGACCTCAGTCTCACATGGGAAGCCGGTCTCTTGCAGAAGTCCTCGAGCCTGGCTGTGTAGCTCAGTGAATACTGTCTGGACTAATGTCCACAGATCTGAGTTCACTTAGCGCAGGGCCAGGCCAAAGAATCTGCAATTTGACAAGTTTCCCAGGTGACCCAGCTGCAAATAGCCTTGTCTGCACATCAGGTGGGGGACCAGTGGATGAGGTGACTTGTAAGGAATCCTTCCAGCCCTGAAAGCTTAGAACCCTGAAGTTCAAACAGATTTCAAATGGATTGTTTCCGTAAGAGAATGCCAAACCTCTGGAGCTGAGAAGGACTACCTAGATTAAGAGCTACTGTCCCTCCATGGGAGGGGAATGACAGAGAAACTAAGACCCACAAAACTGAAGAGGTGGGCTGGACACTGCGGCACATGCCTGTGATCCTAGCATTCTAGGAGGCTGAGGCAAGAAGATCAAAAGTTCAAGCCCAGCCTGGGCAACTTAAGGACTGAGTGAGACCCTGTCTCAAAATTTTACAAAGAGGTGAAGATGTAGCTCAGTATGAAAGCCCTGGGTTCAATCTCCAGTAATACACACACACACACACATGCACACACACATATACACACACATGGATGACACACCTGTAAGGTCAAGCAGCCAATAAACACTGAAATTACATGTAAATCCCAGAAGTCTTGAACTCCCTGAGAAGGAAAACCCTGGATTCTCACCCCAAGACTAAGTCCTCTCTTATCCACCCAAATTTCTGGGAAAAAAAGAAAATCTGCCAGGTATGGTGGCACATGCTTGTAATCCCAGCACTTGGGAGGCTGAGGCAGGAGGATCATTGTGAGTTCGAGGCCAGCCTGAACTGCTTAGGGAGACCCTGTCTCAAAGAGACAAAAAAAAAAAAAAGAAAAAAGAAAAACATAGCTGAGTTTGGGTGCAACGTTTGGGGAAACTTTTCTAAGAATGATAACATGGAGTGCATAACAGAGGACATAGTGATATCTACTCTTTCCACAATCAGAAAACCTTGGTTCTACCCTCTTTTAGCTAAATGAGCCCAAGTAAGGTAATGAAACTCTATATGGTCATTGATGAAACAAGAACGATAATTCTTCCCTGCCTACCTCCGTCCCACATGGGGATCAAGAAACCGGACCTAAGAAAATTCACAAATTCCAGTCTTCATGAGGATCATGACTTATGATCAAGTCCTAACCACCGTCAAGGTCAACTCAAGGTCATCGCTTTATGAACCCTTCCTGTCAGAGCCTCCCTCACCTGAGCTCTACTGTCTATCGGTGTCACTTGGGATCTTACCTCCCCTCCGGTTACTCCCTCGTGCGTCAGCCCAATGCTTAATACTCTGGATCCTGCCCTGTGTGACAATGAGCTCACCTCTTTCTCCTCTGAATCTCTTTCCTACAGTGTAGCCATTAAGATCATCATGTTTAGAGTTAGACAAATCTGAACTCAGACCCTGGCTCAACTATCTACTAATAATGGCCATGAACAGACCACTCATCCTCTCTGAGCCTCTGTTTCCTGTGTGTAAAAGAGAGGTAATAGCACACCTTCTCAGGGAGTTGCTGAGGGGCTAGAACGAGGTATTGGTAGTGATACTCTCGGCACACGAGCAAACCCGGTAATAGTTGGTAAATGGTAACTCCCTTAATTAATAGGACAAAAGGAAGAGACTGCGCCTGCACTAGACTGAGCTCCCTCCAGCAATGAGATGCCAAAGCAGCGAATACTCCTCCACTTCCTCCCTCACCTTTGCAGGAAGATTCAAAACCCTTGCCTGGACAATATTTAACAAAGACCAGTGGGCTTTCCTTGAGGGTCCCTCTGGATTCCTCAGCTGGCACTTCCCACCACTGCCCTTCCAGATAATCATTCTTAGTTCATAAGTTCAAGGCAAGGAACTTGCTGTTCCTTCTGAGTCCCAAGACGGCTTCCAAATGTTGTAGCCATAAATACATTTCAGACACAAATTAGAAGGCAGCCGATGGGGCTTGGGGAAGAGATTTCAACCATATGGCAGGATGATGAATCATCCTGTGTTAATGAAAGTACATCGCAGCTCAGCCTCTGGTGTTCTGTACCTGCTGCTCACCTGCGGATGAGGGAATCTGGCATAGAGATGTTAAGTGGAGGCTGGGACTCCAGGGTGTTTGGGATGGGGTGGAGGGGTAGCAAGAGGCTACTCCCCCGAGGGGGTTCTTTTCTGAAGTCAGCTCCAGGCTTGGGCCCCAGCCTGTGGGTCTCTCCTTCCCCAGGAAGCTAAGCACGGATCTCTCTTGATTGGCAGGTCCCCCGGTGAATGTGAGCTGCAACATTTTCATCAACAGCTTTGGTTCCATTGCTGAGACAACCATGGTGAGTGAGTCAAAATACAAGCTGCTATTTCCTGCTGAGGATGGCTCTCCCGCTGAAATATGTATCCTCTGCCTTGGTCTTCCCCAAGGAGGTGGAGAATCCGGTGTTTTTGTCAGGTCTCTGGGGCTGTACCACGAGGCTCCAATGTTTTTACTGTCTTGTTCAGCCTTTAGCTTTGCATAAAGACATGCCATCTGCGGTGGTCACAAGGACAAACAGGGCTGCCACGTGTCCAACATTCAGCATTACAAAAACACAGTTCTTCACCAGTCTACATTTTTAGATTAAAATAAAATGTAGAGACCTGCTCAAGGGTTTCAAATGAAGCTGAAAAAATGGCAGAAGACTGATGGGGATAGAAGCTGAAAGGATAGACCGCATTAACTGTACTATTTGCTCTATTTTTGAATGTGTTTAAAATTTTCTACGATAAAAAGTTTAAAATAATTACGCTAGAAAAAGACTACACATCAGAGATTGGTAAATGTTAATAGCGATTATCCCTGACTCATGGGCTTACACACAATTCTTCTTTTATTCTGTCAGTATAGCTGTATGTTTTAAATTTCTATCATGGGTGACTATTCTATTAGAAATTTTTCTCAGTTCTTGAAAAAAGTCAATTTTTCTGAGTGCTGTGGTACAGACCTATAATCCCAGCTATTTGGGAGGCTGAGGCAGAAAGATCATGAGTTCAGGGCTAGCCTGCACAACTTAGCATGACCGTGTCTTAAAATAACAAAATAAAAATAGCTGGTATATCTTGGTGGTTAGTGGGCCCTGGGCTCGGTCCCCAAAACTACCACACATATACATACATACACACACACACACACACACACACACACACACACACACCTGGAAAAAAAAATATATATATATATATCAGTTGTTCTTACTTAAAGGAAGTAAGCTATCTTGTAAAACAAAATCAGTGCAGCTTAAAGTTAACCTTAGAAGTAGAGTGAGAGCCTAGCTATGCTCCTGCCAAGTCCTATACATGCTACGGCCTTAAAATCCTCTAAACCATGGATTTCCTGCTGCACGTCTTTATGCCTCAGTTTCTTAACCTGTAAAACACCAGTGGCGATTAATATACTGACCTCATTCAGTTTTCATGTGTGTTGTGTGAAGCAAATGCTTATCACAGTAAGTGCTCTGTCCACTCCGTGGTTTTGATGATGATGGTGGTGGTGGTGGTGATGATGGTGATATTGATGATAGGGTTTGGGCCACTGAAGCCCCAACACAGTCACTGAGGAGCTGTGTGCTCTTAGGCAATCCCTGGACTTCTCTGAGCCTTGGCGTCCCCCTGCCTTCCCCCGTCTTCTGTCTATCTCTCCTGACTTCATCCCTTCAGCACTCAGATTTCTACAGAGACAGGACAGCTCTGGAAGCTTGGACAAGGTAACCAAAGTCTATGTCCTTGTCTGAGAAATGGAGACACCGATCGCATCCACCTCCTGGCCTGATGTGAGGATTCAGACACAGAGCACGGGAAGTTAGGCACGGTGTCTGACACCAGTGAAAGTAGCTACTCTTACTAGATGCCGCCTGTCATTTCCAGCACATTTCCACACTCACCGAGAGCTGGGTCTCAGGAACCACTCTGGGTAGCAGGAGCAGTGCACACCATGTCCCTCATTTTATAGCTGAAGGGACTAAGACCAGGCGAGAGCACATCACAGGGCCAGCTAGTTACCAGCAGGAGAAAGCTCCATCCTCTCAACCCATAGATAAGGGTTTGTCCTGCACCACACTGCCACAGCACCAAGGAGCACTGCCCTGAGAAATCGGCGGGCTGGAGATCCACAGTGCACATGTCAGCAACAACCTGTGTTGTCAGAAGTGGAAATCCAACCCCCGACAGTGCCAGGCTGGGCACACCTCAGGGGAAACAATGAGGATACTCCACAAGAGGAGACAGCCCCCTGCCATGCAAAAGAAGGCTCACAACGATGTGCTTCCATGGGGTGGCCCACAGGGGAGGTCGCTGGGTCCTTATTTACTAGAGGAAGTGCAGAGCAGGGTAGACCTTGTGGTTTCCTAGTAGGCATATTCCATACTGAGTTCGATTCTTGGTACCAAAAAGCGAAAACAAAAAACAAATCATTGTAGGGAGTTCGAGCGGACATGGAAACAGGCCAGAGAGGATGCACTTGTCCGTGAACACGCAGCTAGGAGAGGCACAGGCAGCCCACGACGCTGCCTCTCCAATCACAGTGGGGGCTGCTATGCACCAAGGACCCCGGCAATCTGGTCAGAGTCCAGGGTCAGAAACTTCTGGCTAGGTTAGTTCTCCGGGCACAGCAGGGAAATAGAGCAGCTCTAGACACAGCTGGAGCCCCGGGCCTGACTGCTGCCTTCCCCCGAGGGCATAGCTTTCTTTACCAGAGTTAGTACAGGAGAGCAGAGAGAGGCGGCAGCAAAGCCAAGGGGTCCCTACCCATACCCTCCAGGGAGGCGGAGGGCTGAGCTGTCCGTCCGTCCTTCATCTGACCTTCCCAGGGATGCTCTGAATCTCTGCAGCATGAGGAAGGCCCAAGTCAAAGCAGGAATACACAAGGGGGAGAAAGAAACAGGTCCTGACCTAGGGCAGCCCTCAGACAGCCCAGAAGAGAAAGACCTGGAGCTGAACTCCAGAAGGAACCAGCCAGCTTGTCTAAACACAAGCGCTGTGAGGGTGTATAAGTGTGCGCACAGCAGCATCCGTGTGTCTGTGTGTCATGCACGTCCACTTGTCCACGACAGAATTATGGGATCACACAGGGGCACATAGACCCGTGTATGCAAGCGTGCTCATTTCAATGTAGTAGATGCACAACCTCAAAGAGACATATGTACACCATGTGGAATGATTAACATAATCATGTACATTTCTGTGTACATGTATGTAATGTATAAACATGGATATGCATGTATCTGTGAGTAAGTGTAGATACAGGATATGGGACAGTCTTAAGAGTGAATGTACACTGAGACAGAAGGATCACAAATTCAATGCCAACCTGGACTACATGGAAAGACCCTCTCTCAAAAAAAAAGCAAATATGAAGGAAATTTAATATTTTTATTCATGTGTTTGTGTGTAAATATGAGTAAATATAATGTTTGAGAATGTATCAGCATGTGAGCCATCACATTTTCATTTGTATACTGAGGTGTATGTAAATATATGTACATGCAAATAAGTGAAAAGATATTTAACTGAATATTAGTACGCAAGTGTCAAGAGTATCTATATGTGTGTAGGCATACATGTGATTGTGCACATACAGGGGACATATACCTGGAATTTATGGCACACAAAGAGTGTGTGTGTGTGTGTGCACATGTGTGTGTTGGCATCTTTTGTCTTGAATCCCAGTATTTCTATTATTAGGATGTGTGCTCCAGCCTCTCTCTCAAGGGTCAGGATAGCCTGGAACACAGTAGCCAGGACCCCTGGAAATTAATGACAGCCTAAGCAATGACAGCCCTCAAGGTTGGCCTTATTTGTAGATAGTAAGGGACAACAGACAGAGCCCTAAATCAGGAGACAAGGAGCCAGGTGCATTAGTCAGCCTCACATTACTATAATGAAATTCCTGAGACTCATACCTGAACTACTTGAGAAGGTTTATTTAGCTCACAGTTTTGGAGGTATAAAGGCAGCGTGCCTATGCAGGGTGCAGTATGGTGGTACATTGTGGAGGGAATCTGTACAGGAAGAAAACAAGCGCCAGTATCAAAACAACAAAAACAAACCAACTAAACTAATAAGACAAGGACTCCAACATGTAAACATAAGGAAATGCCTTCCTCGGTGTTTGTTTCTGTTTCCTATTCTCTCTGTAATCACATATTCTTTCCACCTCATTGTGAAGGTGCCTATATATGCTAAATGTGGCAAGGGTTCTAGGGTTAGGGTTCTGTTCGAGGTTTTCCCTCAGTGACAAATTCTCTCTCTGCAAAGTTCACTGCAGATCTAGAGCATCCGGGGTGACTGTCCTCCCTGTGATGTGTCAGTGTTGCACTTCCACACCAACATGGGATTTCATCTTTGCCATAAAAGGGAAGAATGAGCTGAAGCAGTGAACACTGGTGTATTAGTCAGCTTGGGCTCTATAGCAAAATACCACAGGCTGGTGTGCTTAAATAATAGAAAATTACTTTGTTGCAGTCCAGAGGCTAAAAATCCTAGATCAAGGGGCCACCAGGGTTGGTTTCTGGTGGGATCCTCTTCCTGCTTATAGACAGCTGCCTTCTCCCTGTGTCCTCACAAGGCATCTTCTCTCTGCATGCAGAGAGACAGGGAGAGATCTGGTGTCTCTTCCTCTACTTCTAAGGACATTAATCATATTAGATGAGGGCCTTGCATTCCTGACCTTATTTTGCCTCCCTGAAGGCTCTATTTCCAAACATCCACAGTGGAGATTAGAGATGCAGCATATGAGTTTTGGGGGATATCAGAAACCAGGTTAAATAACCCTGTTATTGCAGGCTGATTAGGCCTGCAATCTCCCAAGCGAGTGGAAGGCGAAGGCTTAAATAAATGAGACAATGGCAATGATTTTAGGGCTCTAAGAGGGACTAACTCTCTTATAGCTTTAGTATTTTTTGAGTTAGCCAAAGACTTTTTTGGGTGGCCCGTATTTATTTGGTTTTCAAACAAAGGAGGAGGATACTCAAGAAAACGTGGGATTCTCGCAGGACCGTGGAAAAATTTTCTCAAGTAGCAAATTACGTCAATCAGGAAAACTCTCTTATCCTTAGGTTGTTATTTATTGTAGGAGTGTGGACTCCGCAGCTGCAGTCTCCTTGTAGTTAATTGGGGTTGGAGCCAAATGTCCTCAGCTACAGTCTCCTTGTCCTTGAGGTGTCACAGCTTCACAGGCCAATATAAGCCTCAGCGGTGACCAGTGACCCATAGAGATTTATTTACTATGAGTGAACTGCCCATCTTAAGATAAGGTGCCTAAGCTTGAGACAACTCCCAAGTAAACATGAAAAGCCAATTGATTAATATTAAATCCCATTCAGAGCCACTTCATAGTGGTCTCCATCAGGGGGACACCAACATTCAATTCCTAACAACAGGCCAGTAAATCCTTTTCACCTGTAAGGGAAAGATACTAGTTCTGCTCACATTTCATGACCTAAAGGAAGCCATGGGACCCCACCAGAAGAGCATTATCATCCTCCCAAGGTTTTAGAAGCAAGCAGGAATGCAGCATCAGTAAATAGTAGGTCTCTGCTTTCGAGGGGTCTACCGGACAGAGAAACCAAAGGTAATAGCACAGTATGATGAGTGAGATGGCAGAGGTGTGCACAGGATGCTATGCGACACAGAGAATAACAAGCAATAGTGACCGTGGCTAACACCCCCAAGTATGTAATATGTGCAGGCATTATGAAAGGGCTCTTGTGTGATTTTTAGTTTTTGCTAAAGTAACAACCTGGTCTTGCTACTCTTCCAGGGAGAACAGCGTCAGTGGGTGACCCAAAGGATGAAGGATTTTGGAAAAGACAATGCATGTTCAGTGGTGCCAAAAGAGAAGGAAAGCAAGCAGGAAAAGAGAGGAAGAGCCAGTGTGTAGCTCAGGGGTAGCACAGTTGCCTAGTGTGCATGAGGCCCTGAGTTTGATGCCCCAAGCAAAGGGAAGACAAGGTTAACAAAAAAAAAAAAAAAAAAAAAAATTGGGCTCTGGGCCTCCAGGGGGACTCATGGGAGGCATTGTTATGAGCTCTAGGTATTCATCTGGACTCATGCAGGACATTTCTGTGGGATCCAGGCCCTAGAGTAGATTCCTTGGTCCTAGTGTATGGTCAGATTTCCTGCACTCACTTGTATATTGTTCTTTGAGTGACTATTATGAATAATCTTATAAAAAAAAAAGGGGGGGTAAGAAAGGACAGCACCCAGCAGGCTTGACAAGGGGGAATGGGAGAAGGGAGGGAATATACATAAAATTGGGGAAAGTAATTTCAGGGGCCTCCGTACAACAAAAGGCAAGTGGAAACAAAGACAACATGAAAATAAGTCTTTCAAAAAACTCTTCTGTTTTGGTCTTGGTGTTTGTCCTTTTCTAAGTACTTTCCTGAGAGCCAGACAGACATGGTGAGTGCACCATGGGGATTATTTCATCTTATACAGCAGTCTTATTATACAGATGAGGAAAATGAAGCTCAGATTGTCTTAATACGTCCACGTTTTTCCAGCTGATGAAAGTCATAGTCAGTTATGATCCCCAGGCTGCCTGACCTCCTTGCTAGTCCACCACCTGGGCATGGGAAGGGCGTGCAGCTGAGCCATGTAGGGACCCGCCCCATCCTATCTTCTGCGCCCTGGTTTGCCCACCTAACAAGAGGCTGAGTAAGACTTGCTCCACTCTATCAGAACGTGTCTCAGGGAGACCCTGCCCAGCCCTCCCCCGGAGCACCTGCAAACAAGACCTCATTGCTGACACACTGGCCGAGGAGTAGTTGCTTCCTATTGCCATCCTATGTTGGGATCAACGGAACGAACAGAGAGGTATTTTGAATCATACAAGTAAAGCTCAGACCCCTCTCCTGCTTTCCATCTCCGCTGTTGTCAGCTTCAGTTAACATCAGTGTCATTGCTCTCCTGCTTGGCAGACACGGCCTCCTAACTGGCCTCCCTCCCCCATCTCCGCCCGTCCCCTGCCATTTGTCACGGTTTCTTAGGGAGTCATTGTAACCCCAAATCTGATCACAGAATTCTCCTCCCTTGAACACTACAACAGCTTCTGAGTGCTCTTTCTACAGCCTGCTCCCTCTTCCCAGGAAGACCTGTGCATTACTGGCTCCTGCTCATTCCTTAGGTCTCCTCCCCGCTATCTTTTTAGCCTCCACTTGGACCGAAAATATCTCCCCCCACCTTTTCAGTTGCTCTCTCCCATATCACCTCGTTCTACCATCTTTGGAACAATATCGAAACTGTCAAACTCACGTGTCTGTTGCCTCGTTTGCTTCTGTAGTGAGTGGGGAGCTTGCCCCTCTCAGTCACCCTGCATGGCTAGAGCCCCACACATTGCCTGGATGCATAGGAGTGAACCAATACTCAGGGGAAGGAATATCCTTAGAAGCTCTCTAACCCCAGGCGCTGCAGGAATGAATCCGTGCCACAAACATCACAGCTAAGTGATTCCTGTTTGCACACTATAGGGATAAAGAACCTCCTGCCTCCAAGATGGTGCCTTCATCTCTGCACAACTCTCAGTCTCCATCTGCCCACGGTTTTACTCTGACCCTGCTGCCGCAGGGAGCCAATCTACTTACCGAACAGCCCTTCAAATGGCTGAGGGGCTCTCTCGGCACCTCCCTCGGCCGCGCTCTTCCGAGCATCCTCTTGACTTTTCAATCCATTCACCATCTGAGGTTCTCATCTTAGATTGCTGGGAGTTAGGGCTTCACCAAGTGCACTGATTTCCCCAAGAAATAAACCCAGGAGTGCTCAAAGCATGGGAAAGTGGAGGCCATCCTCCTCCTTATTTAGGGTTATTGACTTCAGAGCTTACTGTTAACAGCTGCCCCCCCTCCATATTCTGTTTAATATGAATCTTACACATCCCTTTTTTTGTTTGTTTGTTTGTTTGAGACAGGGTCTCGCTATGCAGTGCAGGCTGTCCTTGAGCTCACTGTGTAGCCCAGTCTGGTCTGGAGCTCCCAAGAATCCTCCTGAGTGCTGGGATTACAGTCCTGTGCCACTGCACATCGCTTTTAATAAACAGATTGAAATGGGTTGTCGTGGCTGAAGTGGAGCACGAGCCAGAAATCTCACTCCCTTGTCCTCTCTCTCAACCTCTGCCACCCCCAGTGAACCCCAGGGGACATCTACAGAACCTTGAAACCGTCTTCTACACATCAACTTCAAAGGTCTTCCCATTTCTGTAGCTATGTCACAGCATGGACTCATGATATACTTGTGGACAGCAATACCTTAGAACACTTTTAACTACCCCATAATACTGAAGTGCCTGATGTTACAAGCTTGTTTCATTAGAAAAGAGAGCAAGAGAGAAATAACGGTCCTGTTCTGCCCTCCCAACCCTCCAATTCCCATTATTCTGCCCTGAGCTAAACACTACAAGTAAACACACTACTGTCATCTTTTCCTTGACTGTACGTACATTTAGATACAGGTGTACACACACACACACAAGATACAGGTACACATCTTGTATAAATAAGGTGGTACAATGCAGTTTGCTTTGTCTACCTCCACTGTGACTTGTCATCTCTCCGAGTACTACTCTACCCATGCCTACTTCAGTCTTTTGAACTTCGTACACATCACACAATTTGTAAACAGGGGAGCAGACGTAATGAATGGTTTATTAACACTACATTAAATACATGACAAACATGCTACAATCTGTGCCTACAGACTTTGTGGCCTCCCTCTAAAAGCGCATGGCATGGACACACATCATTTTGGGGTGTTTCACCACTTCTCTCCTGACGAGCCTTTAGGTCTACCCAGCTGATCACTCTTACAGCTCGCACCACAGCATCCTTGTGCAGAGCTCCATGTGCATTTCCTTAGAATGCATTCCAGAAGTGGAATTGCTTTATCAAAGAACATGCACTTCTTAAAAAATATTTTGACAGATGTTATTACCCAGCTCCCTTCTAGAGAAGCTTTAATAATTTATATCCCCTATAATAGTATTCATTTCTCTTAATCTGTGCCAAACCACGATGTTATCAAGCTTTTTATCTTCACCAAATGTGATTTTCAAAACGGGACCTCCTTGTCATTTTTAATTTGCACTCCAAATTCTCAGTAAATGAGAACATCTGTGATATGCTGACTGGGCATTTTGAATAATATATAGGGTTTATTTTTAAATATGTATACCTCCTTCATCCATTTGGCGTCTAATTTTCTAGAAAGTGTTTGTCGGTTGTTTAACTCTATTTTTCTCTGATGAGGTAGCAGGTATTCCAGTGCCATTTTTAAAGAGCCATTATTTCTCCACCAATTTGAAATGCTTCCTCCCACACTAAATCCCCATATATACATTTCTCCTCTCTCATTCTAGTTTATTGCTCCACTGTCTTGTCTGTTCCTGCGCCAGTACAACATGGTTTTAATATTGCTGTGAGTTAAAATTTTCCCTCCGTATGTGGTAGAGAAGCCCTCTTCTTCTCCTCTAAGGTTTTCTTGGCCTTCTCAGCCCATTTGCTTATATTTATGAACTTTAGAATCAGCTTTTTAAATACTATAAAAATTCCCTCAGATTTTGACTGGGATTACATGGAGTTTACGGGTCAACTTGGGAAGGAGTTGCAATACTCTATGAACATGGTATATCTCTCAAATTGGGCCATTTGGCAAAGTTTCAGAGTCATTGGGTGATGTGTGTGCGTGTGTTTTAATATAGGTGGTGTGATCAAAAACTACGGGGAATGTTTATTTTTAAAAGTTTACTACAGTAAAAGAAATGTTACCATTAATCCACCCCAAAATACTTCCCCTAACTATGAATACACTTATCATTCTTACCACTTTCTGAAGCAGCTCTGAAAATCCTCTTTCACATTTTCAGTTGCACTATCATGGCTGCCTCAGTGTCATACATTGGCTCAAAACATTCTCTTTTCCTGGTCATTTTGACTTTCAGGAAGGGCCATAAGTCACACAGGGCCAGATCCAGTGAATAATGATTTGGATGAGGACACATGGCAATATTTTCATTTGACATGTGACAATATCTTCAATTGCCATAATGTTCTTAAATCAAATCAGGAAAGTGAGGTAGCCATAAAAAGACACTCACAAAAGAGGACTTCCAGAACTGCTTCAGAAAGTGGCAAGAACAATGGGATAAGTATGGGTTTTTTTGGTGTTTTTTTTTTTTTTTTAAAGAATAAAAGAAGGGGGGCTGGGGATTTAGCTCAGCAGCAAAGCGCCTGCCTGGCAAGTGCAAGGTCGTGAGTTCGGTTCCCGGTACCAGAGA
>NW_004955408.1:6277419-6280899 GCF_000276665.1 Chinchilla lanigera | reverse complement strand
GGGGCCCACCCTCAGGGAGCCAGCAGGCAGGAAGCAAGCCAGCCGGAAGACTGGCGCTCCCCGCCCAAGGCTCCCTGTGTGCCAGAAGCCCTCCTTCCGTGGAACCGGATAAGTATGTTTGAAGTAAAGGAGAGTGTTCTGAGGAAAATGAATGGCAATGTGTCTTTTCCTATAATAATTTTTTTTTAATTTATATAGTCACTGTATTTTACCACACCTCATATACAACCAACCCATCACCTAGTGCATTTATTTCTGGATATTTTGTGGGACTATTTGCTGTAGAGCGGGTGGGTTGTTGTTGTTGCTTTTCCCATTACACTTGCTGTCTTTCTACACAGTTTGAACTTTGTTACTTCTCTACTCTTGAGTTTGGAGATCCAAGATAAAATCTACTAAATACCATTCAGTCAGATATGGCCGAGCACTCCACAAAGGCCTGGCTGAACAGATCACTATGGAAAGCTAGAGGAGACAGCACTGTGCCTCTTCTGTTAATAGGCGGGAAATGGGATGATGACAGGGCGTGGTAACATCTTCTGGATGACTCTGTCTCAATACTGCACCAAGAAAGGCATCACAGTCATGAATTCATGACAGCCCAGAGTGTGGCTCTACAGCACATCAAATTCAGGACAGCTAAATCCTGACAAACAAACCCATAAAGGACTGAGGAGGAGAAAGAAGTCTGCTAAGTTATTTCCATTTGCAAGCAGGCTTTTCATTCCAATAATCATAAAGCTTCCTTGCCACTATCCAAATCCCAAGAAAGCCAAGCAAAAGTTGCTTTGGGAATACAAAGAATTAGAAAAAAGGGAGACAGACGGTCTTGAGGGACGTTTTATCCAGGCCAGAGAGAGCGATCTAAGAAACCATGCTTGTCTCACCACATAGATAACCGCTTTCCAGAGACAAGAAAGCTGGTGTTTCTCCAGATACAGTGACTTTACCCCCACATAATGGCTAGATTACCACCTGCCAAAGTCCTGCTTCTTGTACTATGGAATGAATTCCTACAAATTTCAGTTTATAAGTACTTCTCCAAATGAAATGCAATATAATAAATGAGGATTCTATTCATTAAATTAAAATGATAAAAAAGAGAAAATAGATTAAAATGCATGACATAATCATTGAGATTACACATGGAACATTGATTGATGCTGGGCTTCTCCAAATTCTATTTCATATTCACCTCTGTTATTAATTTAACTAATTAATAAGGGATGCTCTTATTTTTCACATTTCCAAGTTTGTTTCATCACTTTGAATTTATCAACTCATTGTCTCTTAAGCCGGTAAGAAATCTACTGTTTGTGGATTCCCTTGTACGTGATTTGACAATTTTATCTTGAGAAATTTATAGAGTTCTCTATCTTTCACTTTTGACATTGTGACTATAACATGCCTCAGAAATGACTGTTTTGTATTGGGTGCATTTGAAGATGTTTGCACTTCCTGGATCTGGATATCCGTGTCTATCCCAAGACTTGAGGATCTCAGCGATGATTTTGTTAAGGGGTTTTCTATTCTTTTTTCCATTTCCTCTCCTGGAATTTCCACAATACAAATATTTTCTCACATTTTTGTCCATAATTCCTGTAGACTTTCTTGTTTCTTTTTCTCTTCTATTTTTTCTTTTTTTATTTTTTATTTTAAAGAGAATAATAAAAAAGATACAGAATTTCAAAACAAAATGATAGGAAATTAGCAATAGTTATTATATTGCATATCGTTATCTTCAACGTAGTTGCTCAGGTTACCAGATATAGGCATGTAAGATTGGTCAAACAATATGAGCACTAATTATTCCTTTCAATGAACTAATAGAAATTAGTAGTACAATTATCTTAGCTATTATTTATATATAATATATATTATATATATAATAATATATATATATTCCTTCCTTCTTTCCTATTCCCATTAGTTGGCTACTGAGGCTTTCCACTGTATTTTGATTTTATTCACTGAGCTTTTCAACTCCAGGATTCCTGTTTAGTTCCTTTTTATATCTATCTCTTTGCTGAATTTCTCATTTCATTTCTCAGATCATGAAATGTTTTCCCGACTTTGTTGAATTACCTATCTAAATTCTCTCATACCTCACTAAGTTTTTTAAAATGATTATTTTTAATCTCTTTTCAGGAATTTTGTTGATTTCTTTTTCTTTGGGAGCCAATTACTAGAGAATTTTTGTTTTCCTTTAGAAGTGACATGTTTCCTTGCTTTTCTATGTTTCTGTGCCTCTACACTGATAGATGAGCATTTGATGGAATAGTCACCTCCTCCAATTTTATGGAGTAGTCTTCATAGGGACTTTTCCCTCTGGATGGGTTATCAGTTGGGTAGGGTGCTTTGGCTTTGGTTCTGGGGAACCATAAGAATGTAGTCTCCGTGTGATTGCTTCAGCTCTAGCCAATGTTAGTGGTCCCTGCAAGTGCCTCAGTGGCCTAGACTGCAGGTATTTTGGGAGGCCATGGTGCATCTTGGTTGGAAGTGGGAGACTTTCAGGTGGGCTGGTCCTCAGGGGCACACATGGTAGCAGATTCTCTAGCCTCGTGAGTAGCCTTAGTGCTGTGCTGGATGACCTATTCCTTGAGGGACTTGGGCTTGAGTAGCAACCTCATAATTGTGCCACTGGGTTGAGCTGGGATCACAGCAGTACAATCCCTGTGTGATCGTGGTGGAATGACAGAGGGGTTTCAGAGATGAGGAGACACAGTAGCCACTACCTTCTCAGCCATGATGTACTTCAGCAGTGGCTCCATTCTCAAGATGGTGCTATCCGGTAGCTGCTCGGAACCTTTCAAGTGAGAAAGACACTATGTGAATCCCTTCTTTGAAGTACTGCAGCCACATAGACTCCAGGAAGCTCCTTAAAATGGGCACAGTAATGGCCGCAGGACTCTCCTGTAGCTAGCACTAGTCCCTCTGGGCTCTAATTTCATCCTGGCTGGGAAGCCAGGGTCACAGAGGAAGGGTGCTTTGCTGCCGTCCTGAGTTCCACCTTACAGGATTCCCATGCTGAATTCTAGTGTTCTCCCTTAGAGCATTTCCTCAAATTGCCGTTATTTGTTGTTTTGTTCTTTTCTTTGTGGAGAGGAACGCTGGGCACCTTGGTTCACCCTTCTCAATCATTTCCTGTCCAAGTTTCTTACTGCCATGTCTCACTTCTGTCCCTGTACTGCCACCTGTCACCTTTCCTCTTTCCAAGTTAACATGCACCCTTCAATTTGCATCCTTTGGCAACCAGTAATCAAACCAGCTCCCTGTTCAGTATCCCAGTTTAAAGTTCTCCACCTGACACTGACTGTAAGGATATTTATGAACAAACCCGTCACGTGAACGTAACATATTTCCTTCAATTACCCAAAAGAAAGGGGCTGGGGATTTAGCTCAGCGGCAAAGCGCCTGCCTGGCAAGCGCAAGGTCGTGAGTTTGGTTCCCAGTACCGGCGAAAAACCAAAAAAAAAAAAA
>NW_004955408.1:6257441-6277081 GCF_000276665.1 Chinchilla lanigera | reverse complement strand
AAAAAAAAAAAAAAAAAAAGAATATGAAATTAGGGACCAGAAGTCCTAGATCTATATACATATTCTAAGACTTACTATGTGACCTTAGATAAAACACTTCACACTGTCTTAATTTCACTGAATTTCAACTTCTTTACCTGTAAAATGCATACAATAATATCCAGTATGCTGGATTAATAAAAGGTTTAGAAATACAATATATATAAAATTTGAGCCAATGTTAGACATTGAATAAAAGTGCTGCTATTTACATTTCTATATAATTACTAAACTCATACTGGGCTTTAGTATTCCCCTAAAAACAAAGATGATCAGTTCCACTGGTCCAAACCATACACTGTTCATTACAACAGATACACTCCGATCGTTTGCTATCCAAATGAAAATGCACCAGCCAGGGTGGTGACTTAGGAGAGGCTTAAGGCACAAATTAGGCATTTGGAGCCATGCAGTCAAGAGGCAGGGATCTGGGGAGTCGGCCAGTATGGGACAAAAGTACAGACAGAGAATGGGGCAGATTCCTGGGTCAAATCCAGGAAAAGGCACTGTTAAACCAAGGCAGAAGCTTTCTGTCCTTTTCCCTGTGCAATTCTTCTGCTATCTGTGGGCATAACAAACCCACAGGTATACAGCAGCCAGGGCAGTACCCAATGGCATTGAGGTGTCATGAAACTGTCACTCAAGGCAATTCTGGGAGCTCCTGGGTGGCCTACTGGCTAAATGTTTGGACTCTGGCATTAACACCTTGGGTTCAAATTCCAGCTTTGCCGGTGACTAGCATGGTGATGTCAGGATTGGTACTTTAACCTCTATATGCCTTGATTTCATAACTGTAAAATGAGAATAATAGTAAAACTTAAATTACTGTGAAGATAAAATAACACATATCAGCTCTTAACACAGTGTCACAGTGGTGAAGTCTCCATAGATGAGTATCATTTGTATTGTTATCATTTCTACATCAACAAGTTACTGGCAGTGGGAACTTGAGAGTTTAGGGCTTTTGTGTCTGTATCCAATGGGGATAAGAATTTTCTCTTCTATACCAAACCTCAGAAAGCAAAATCTAACGTGAGGGTCCTTTGAGAAGCAGTGAGTGGAAGGAACATGGCAGTGTAGCAGTCAGCAGAGGTTCAGCCTGTCCAGACACCTGGGAAGTAATAACTTGGTGAGGAGAGAGGAAGAGGTAGCTCTGCAGAAGTCAGGAAGGAACTCACGGGAAAGTTAGAAGCTACAGAGAAGCTGGAGAGACAGACCACAGTGCAGAGAAAAGAATGAGGCAGTCAGGGAGAGGGGCGGGGAGAAAGGGAAAAGGGAATGAAAGAGAGAATGGAAGGTGAAACATGCAAACAAAGCTTTTGTAAATGGGGAGGAGAAGTGTGGAAGGGAGAGAATAAAAGAACTAAGATATATTATCTACAGGTACAAATTCTCTGTGATGAATGTGATCAATATGTATGACAAATATGTACTAAAAAGTAAAGTTAATTTTTTTAAAAAAAGTAATGAAGCAGTCTGGAAGTTCACCCAAGCTTCCAGGAAGGAATCTACCTCCCGAGATGCCATGTAAGCCCCAAGAGCAGGAGCTCTGGGGAGAAATAGGGACCTGGCTGACCATGTGGGCCCCAGGAGGAGCCCATGGCTATTGTGAACTGCAAAAGGAGTGAGGGGTTTTATGCCAAGGTGTCTCTTTCCTCACAGCAGGCAACAGCCAGAGATGGAAACCAAAGCAGGGCCTGCCGTATTTCCAGGGAGTGCTTGATCAGGGGTCATTTCAGGAAGAGGCTGATCATTTAAGACTGAGACTCAGAAAAACTACAAAACAACTTCACTTTGGGGTTCCCAGTGTAACCCTCCCACAGTGACTGGGTAGGAGACAGCCATAGGTGACAGTCATAGAGAGGTTGCGGGGTGGACATAGAACAGCTGAGAGGTCTGTGCTCAGGACAAGGTCATGCACTCTATCTGCCATGGCAGGCTGGCTTGTGTTGTGCTTAGAAACAGCTGGGTCTGAGGCTGCTGACATGCAGCGGGCTGTGTGAGCTCCCACTCTGCTGTCTCCATGCAGCACAGATCTGAGGTCTGACCGCCTTCCCCATCCACCTGTGCGGGCAAGGACACAGCTTGGTTTGGATGTTTACAACAGCCTGGGGAAAACAGATGGATGGGCCTCTGGAACAGAGGAGCACCTCACAGACCCACATGCCATAAAGCTAGAGCTGTGACGTACATGATTCCAAAACTGAGGATCCTGGAGAAAAACCACTCATTCAAAGTTAGAGAGAAATTTTCTTTTTATTTTTTGGACTCTTTTCTCTCTCTCTCTCTCTCTCTCTCTCTCTCTCTCTCTCTCTCTCTCACACACACACACACACATTCTTTTTTGGTTTGAGGGTTTTCCTTTTTATTCTTTTTCTTCTTTTTTTCTTTTTTTCCTTTATCTTTTCTTTTATTCTCCTATTTAATAATAGGATCCTCTACAGTACACTGCTGAAAAGCACAGGATTTAGAAGTCAAATTGTCCTGGAGTCAAATCTCAGATCTGTCCCTAAGTTTAGACAAAGCACTTACTATCCCAAGGCCTCAGTTTTTTATGAAATTCTCAGTGTATTTGGTAAAAGTTTCCTGTAAAGCTCTTAGCATAGTACCTGGCACTCAGTTAGGGCTTAGCAAACCCTCCATCTGCCAATTGAGCAAGGCCCATGTGCTCAAAGAATTATGAGGGGACTGCGGCTAACTTGTCATTTTTGCAGAAAACATGTGACTCTCACTCCACAGTGCTTCCCAGAGGCCTGGGAAAATGCATGACAAGAGGGTACCAATTAGGAAACCAAGCCTGAGAAGCCTCCCTCTGAACAGATTCCCTGGCCCTGGTCCTTGGCGACTGGTCCAGCTCTTGTGCATCTTAATCCCAGACTCTAGAACAAGCCCATGGTGGAGCCTCTCCAGGGAAGCTAACCTGGGTGATGGCAGATCACACTAAGTTCTTCAACTCCTGGCCCTGGGGCTACCTTCAAAAGGTATATAGTATAAGAAGTGGGCTGGAGTCAAACTGCCGTGTGTTCATTCTGGTCATTGCTTTGCTGTGAAGCCCTGAAAAAGTCACTTTTCTTCTCTAGGCCATGTGTAAAATGAAGAAGTGGAGACAGAAATCACCACGGTTCTATCTAGTTGTAATATTTAATGATGCAAGTAACAGAGAAGATGACGGAAAAGAACGATGATCCTCTCACACCCACCCACTCCCCATTCCTGCATCTTACCTTAGGTCTTTCTCACCTCTCACTGGGCTGCCAAACAGCCTCAAACTCGTCTCCCTGTAGCTGTTTCCTCTCACTTCCACCACCCTCTGGTCACTGCTGACATACTGATCCTCCTGGAGTTAAACTGCGGTGTTACTCCAGCACTTCAGCTTTCAGGGATGCCAAATTACTGACTGAATAAAATCCAAACACAGTCTCAAATCAATTCATTTTACAGCATTATCACGGCACTGTGGTTGAGAGTGTGAACTTCATACAATCAGACCAGTTCAAACGCCAGCACCCTTTTAACATCTGTGTGACGTGCGCAAAGTACTTATCTCCCTGAGCCTCCTTCAGCCATATTTCAGGCTGGAAATGTTTATGCCATGGGGTTATCTTAAGGATAAAATAAATGGAAGTGCACAGGCATCCTTGGACATAGTGCCTGGTAAATTAGCAGATCCTATGCGGTTAGTGGCTAAACACAACAGAGCCACCTGAATGCCCCGCCTACATACAGTTGCATTTGCTATTCTTAATACAAGAGAGTCATTTCACTCCTGTCTCTCCTCATCCTAATTCTAAGTCCTCCGAGGCTGTGACTCTGGTCTCCTATCCTACCCTGCTCTAAGTCTGTCTGCCTCACCTCTGGGCTCCTTCCTGCTAAAACCAGCGACTGTTCATATCTCAGAATAACACCAGATCTAGAGATGCTGACTTCAGGAGGATGTAATAAATGGAAGTGGGCCATTTCAAATGCCATCTTCGCTCTGAGAGTGTTTCCAAATTCATCCAACCTGGCTGGAAGTCATGCCTGTGACCTGAGTATGATCTGTAGTCAAAGCTTATTAGAACTTCTTATGATCCCTATCCCTGTCCATTTTCTAGGGTGTGTATTTGTGACCAAGTTTTACCTTGCCTGTTAGATACTTTGATATCTGTGAGTGTAGAAACCAAGACCTTCTGCCTCTACTCTCACAGTATTCTGACTCAGCCTAATAAATGTATACAGAGGTGGATTGAGTTTAGAGGAGACACTTCCCTTTGAGAGCTGGAGAGACTTCAGAAGAAATACGAATCTTGCTCTTATGCCTCCCTCTTGATGCCATGTGCCTTGGCTCTGACTGCAATGAGCAGCCTCTCACCTTCCCTATCCCCTTCCCTCCAACACACCCTCACATCCTCTTAACTCTTTCCCACTTCATGGGCCAGGCACAGTGGTGCATGCCTGTAAGTCCAGCTACCCAGGAGGCTGAGGCAAGAAGATCAGAAGTGTGAGCCCAGCTGGGGCAACTTAGTGTGTCTGTCTCAAAATACTGTGGACCCTTGACTTAAGAGCTCAGTTTGTGCATGAGGGCTGGTTGTAACTCAAGTTGGTTGTAAGTCAAGACTATTTTTCCAAGAAGAAATAATGAAAATACCCATAATGCTTTCTGAACCTCCAAAAGCACCCATTAACTAGCATTTTCATAACAGAAAGGGTTGTATAATGTACATAAATTTTACCAGAAACACTAATAGTTTTCCTAGTGTAGTCACCAAAAAGTTATAAAATGTGCCTTGTTTCCCTGAAACAAGAATTTCATACCACACTCACCATTCAAGTTGACATCTTTGGCTTGTAGGAAGCGCGGATGAAATGGAAGGTGGTTGTTTGGAAGGAGAATCCTCTTCTATAAGAGCATCAGGCATCTGGCTCTCTGGTGTCCTTTCTCTCCTTGGGAGAGTCTGTAGCCCACTAGGACCTGCTTCTGTCTTACTGGGTCTCAGCCTTTTCAGAAAGCTAAAAACTGGTCTAAAGTTGTCTGTTTCTATCTTTTCTTTAACACTGTTCTGTAGTATGACGTGACATTGTCATTAAGCAAGTGAATGCTGCAACTGGTTTTTTCTCTATCTGTGTGGATCTTCTCCATGAATATTTGTAGCTCAGTCCAGTTTCTCAGGATTTCCTTTATTTGAGAAAATACTTGCCCTCCTCCTCAGCTGCCATTCTCTGTGGCTCAGCCAGAAGCTTCTAAAGTTTCTCTGTAGACTGTTCCTCTGAGTATTCCTGCACCAGTTCCTCAACATCACCACTGTCTACCTGCAGGCATATGGACCCTGCTGTAGTGACAGTGTCATCAATAAAAGGGTCAGTTGAAGGCTCAGGCTCCTCTACCCAGCCTTCAAAGTCTCTCTCTCATATAATTTTAGGTCACATTTTCTCCTAGGCAGATCTCAGTGTCCTTAGAGAGACACTGGTCCAGGATATCTCAGTTAACCTCACTTAGGAAAGGACACTGTAACATTCCTTCCAGAGCTCTTTAAAGCTTAAATCTGTATCTGAAACCATCTGGAAGCACTTCAAGAACAGTTCCTTGGAGCCCAGTGTAGTGGTGCACACCTGTAACCCCAGGACTCAGGAGGCTTAGGCAGGAGGATCATTGCAAGTTCGAGGCCAGCCTGGGCTACAAAATGAGCTCAAGGCCAGCCTGAACTGCACAGAAAGATCCTGTATCAAAAAGACTGAAAAAAAAAAAAAAGTTCCTTGGTGCTTCTTAAAGTTAGTTATAACCTATTGGTCCATAGACTGCAATAGAGGAGTTGTCTTAGGTGGGAGAAACTTGACAGAGAGCCATGAGAATTCTTCAGCCAATTCTTTTCCAAATCTCATGGGTGAGCAGGGGCATTTTCCATGATGAGGAGAGCCTTGAAAGGTAAACTTTTGTCTTCTAGATTTTTCTTAACAGTAGAACAGAAAGCCTCCCTGATCCACTCAAGGAAAAGTACTCTTTTTTTTTTTTTTTTTTTTTTTGGTACTAGGAATTGAACTCAGAACCTTGCACTTGCCAGGCAGGCACTAGTCCTGCTGAGCTATGTCCCCAGCCAGAAAAGTACTCTTGATACCCAGGCTCTTGCATTCGATCTCCACATGACCCCAGCCTATTCTTCATGACTTTATGCTTTCTGAACACTCCAGGGGTCTCAGAGTGATAAACCAAGAGAGGCTTTATCTTGAAGTCACCACTCAAATTGGCACACAGCAATAAGTTTAACCTATTCTTCATAGGCTTATGGCCTGGCATTTTCTTCTCTTTTTGTATAATGTGTTTCTCCTGAGCATTTTCTTCCAGTTTCACCACAGTTGAAAACTTGATGACAGCAAAAGCCAAGTCTCCATGTCATGATTTCAAAGTGATATGTGTAATTTTCAGCAGCCCTTTTATCAGCCTGGTTGCTTCACCATGCCTAGTTACAGTATGAACTTGCTTCAGTATTGTGAAACTACTCCTTACTGGCACAAAATGTTTCACCATTGCCACTTGTTAATAGATTATCCTTTATGAGATATGCATTTACAGCCTAGCTTTTTCCCACAAATTATCAACTCAGATAGGCTATAACCTGCCATTTGCCTTTCATTTATCTACATAAATAATGGCCTTTCTACCTTGTCTAATGCTATTGATCATGACTTACTAATTTGAGTAACACCTTTAGCAGCACTAGCTTCCTTATACGAATCTTTCCTCTGTTGGAGTATAGAGACAGTAGAATTTGACATGATGTACATAATAGTGATATCAGTCACACAAACGTCACTCTCATATTTCTGCACTATTCTCTTCTTTTTATTATGATTGTTTTCTTTACCTCCCCTCCTTCCTTAGGTTCTTTTCTAGCTTTTTGGGAACCATTTTAATAGCAGAAACTGTAGCAACTGCTACCATTAAAATAACATCCACCAGCAAACACATCAGGCTCAGACTGATGCTTTACATACACTTTTCTGGCATCACAAGCCTTTGTTCACAGTTGCACAAGTGGCCAGCATTCAGGTCATAACTCAGGACTTTGTTAGTAAGTTAAACCTAAAATTCCAGCTGTAACCCAAGTTGTTTGTAAATGAGGCTGGCCATAACTCGAGGGTCCACTGTAAAATTAAAAAGGGCTGGGAACACAGTTGGCTGGGACAACACCTGGGTTCAATTCCAAACATGGAGAAAAGAACCCTTCATGCTTCCTATTTCACCGCAGTACTGAATTTAGAGGAGTTTGTTAGCAGTTAGAATTAGACACAGTGAGGGAGGGAAGGCAGATCCAACTGCACAGGGAGCCCTCAGTAAGTATTTGCAGAATGAATGAATGTGTGGATATTCTACTTTAATCTGATGCACAAGGCAGCATTATTCAATTACCAGAAATCGGGGGCTCCGAGGAAAGGTGGGTGCTTTGGTACTGAAAAGCATTGGACCAGACCCCTGCTGCAGGTTTAAAGGCTACCTTTGAGAGGCTGAGAAGTAAATAGCCAGCTACGGGAGGTTGTCCTCTGGCCCCTGAACTTGAACAAGGGCCCCTATCATGTTGAACATCAACCAACAGACGGATAAGGCTGGGTCAGCAAAACAGCGTTTAGCTTTCAGCCTGTTCCACCAAGAACACTGATCTCTTCTGAACTGTGCTTCTCCCTGACATTTACCAGCTTGGAAGGGAAAATCAATGGCTGGGTAGCAGCTGCAGGGAGGAGCTGGTGACCACCCCTGGAAAGCAGGGAGCCACCTGAGACACTGAGCTACACTTCCAGGTTCTTGCTCTCACTTTGCAATAGTTGTTTTTTTTTGTTTTGTCTGTTTTGGTTCTGTTGGTTTTGTCTTTTTGAGACAAGGTCTCGCTATGCAGTTCAGGCTGCCCTGAGTTGAGCTCACTTTGTAGCCCAGGCTGGCCTCGAACTTTCAGCGATCCTCCTGCCTCAGCCTCCCAAGTGCTGGGATTACAGGCGTGTGCCACCACGCCCAGTGGCACTAGTTATTTTCTTCTTGTGGATGATGTACATTTGTGTTTTCTTTACAATCAGCATGCGCTAATTCTGTGATAAGAAAAAATAAAAGATTTTAAAATATCAGTAGTTAAATGCAAATGTAATAATATCCATCCTTACTTAAAACTATTCAAAGTCTTCAAGGTGCAGTCACGATACAGTCCAACTACAGCTTCAGAAGCCCTGACAGCCCTCCCACTCCTCTCAGACAGTTACCTTCCAGCCTCCAGAGCACCACACTCTCGCTTTGCCCCCAGACTTCACATGGTTCGGCCACAGCTGGTCTCCTTAATCATAGCACCGGTGCCTGGAGACTCCCTGATCTCCACCGTGTGTCCAAGTGCGGAGCAGCTGTTTTCCATACCCCCGGGACACTGTTCAAAGCCCCTACCACAGCCTTCACCTCTGCGTGGTACAATCAGCACACTCCAGCCTCTGTGATGGAAAAGATGCAGCTTCCTCATTTTCAGCAGACTCCCAGGTACTTAGAACACTGCCTGCCACTTCCCAGGCCCCAAGTTAAATGCTGCTGGAAAAAAAAAACACTAACTCCATTCAGCTGTTGCCTTTAGAACGGTTCTTAGCATATATCCTAGCCTTTTCTAACAGTAAGTCCCGGAGAAGCAGAGCTAGGTTTAGGCCAAGTCCTTTACTGAATTGCTATGTGACCCTTAGAAAATGTTTTTCTCACCAAGTGCAATGGAACATGCCCATCATCCCAGCACTCAGAGGCTGAGGCAGGAGGATCACCATGAGTTTGAGGCTAGCCTGGGCTACGTTGTGAGTTCAAGGTCAACCTGAACTGCATAGAAAGACCCTCTCTCCAAAAACAAAAAAAAACAAAAAAAGATGTTTTTCTCCTACGGGTCTCAGTCTCTCCAAGCATCAAATGAGGAAGGTTCATCTGCTCCTGCTTTTTCTGGCATTGCCTCCTCCTTCTCCTTCTGAACCGACCGGTTTGGTAGATGGAATAGTGCAGAAGAAACACAAGGTCTGGTTCATCCCTTGAACTTGCTGCCAACCGAGTTCGGGAGATAAGACCGACACAGTGAGGAAGTGCTCTGTAAAATGATGTGAGGATCCCCTCTTGCTCAGAGAGTAGAAAAGGAAGAAAGTCTGGGGGCCTCTGGGGGCCCTGATGCTCCTGCAGGAGAGAAGGGTTAAGCTGAACAGGCAGAATTTGCCAAAGCAATGAGGACAAGGGACAGTGTACCCGGCCCAGAATCGATTCCATACACAGCAACATAGAGATAAGTGCTCGCTAGAGGGCTTGACCAGGGCTCGTCTTGATCCCAGCTTGGCCTTTCATGGGCCCTGGTTTTTAATGTTCCCAAACCCCTTTCCTTACCGCCCTCCGCGGGGATCTGAAGCTTTGCCTGCAGGGGTTTCCTGAGGATTAGATGTATGTGACAGTGACAGTGTCTAGAAAGGCGCCCGGTGCCTAACAGACCGTTTTAAGAAATGCCATGTCCCTTTCTGCCTTTCGGCTATGTACACAGCCTTGACACGCCACCAGCAAGAACATCAAAAGTACAGCGGGGTGTAACGTAGCAACCTTGTTAATTCCTATCATTTTTTTCTGAGGTCATGTATCGTTTCTGTTGTTTTTGTGTTGTTTTGATTTTGTCTTTATTGTTGTTTTGTTTGTTTTTTTAATTAAAAAAAAAAAAAAGGACAGCGGAAGTTGGGGACTAAAAGCATTTTCTGCCCAACCATTCATAGTCTGTTCACTCTAATGTGACTTTGCCAGTGCCTCGCCCCAGAACACGCACACACACACACACACACACACTCCACGTGAAACTCCGAGCAAGATGAAAGGCTGTTTCCAAGCCCCTAATCAGATGGGCCAGGTTTCAAGCTGTCTTGAAGAAAAACAACATCCAGACCCGGCCTCGGGTGCTCCCTCCACCCCGGGACTTATAAGGCATGGATTATGACCCCGAATGTCACTTTCTATGGGGCTGGAGGGAGAGGCTTCAATTAAATTATAGAAAAATCCTATAAAATACCTTGGAACATTTTATGAAGCTATTGATATTTCTGTAGGCAAACAAATGAGATACATGTCGTGGGAGGAATTAGGCAGGGGTGAGGGTAAGAGTAGAGAGATTGTTCATCTCAGTTCACCCCTGCTGATGACGGATAAAGAAGACCCATGAGGATTTAGAAGCATCACCCCAAAAGAAAACAGCATGACCACATTTATACAGCACCCTTAGGGAAAGAGCAATAGGATGCCTTCATGTGTGGAGGTTATTTCTTGAATGAAACCATTTAAAGTTAGACTTAAACAAGGTTATTAATCTTTGGGAGAATTATAGGCCCTTTGGGGAGTCCAACAGAAAAGCTAGGCCCTTCTTCTTTGGGAAACACAAATACACCCCAAATTCTCTTGTATATCCCAAATTCTTTTGTACAGCCACAATGTTCATGGTCACAGATTTTCTTAACAAAGCAGATTGCTCTTTCTTTTCTCATCTTTTCTTCCCCTTTCTTTCTTTTCTTTCATGTGTGTGGGGAGGTATTGCTACTGGGGATTGAACACAGTGCCTTTGTACTGAGCTACATCAACAGCATGTTTGTTATTTTTTATTTTGAGACAAGGTCTTGCTAAGTCACTACGTTGCCCAGGCTGGGCTCAAACTTGTGATCCTCCTGCCTCAGCCTCACAGAGTACTGGGACCACAGGTATCTACCACCACAGCTAGGTATTCTTGATGAAATATTTCTTTTTTATTTTATTTTAAAGAGAAAAAAAATTCAAAATGATAATAGGAGAGTAATAATGCTTAATACATTGCATATTGTTAGGTTTAAATTACTCAGAGTACAAGATATAGACATCTAATTGTCCAAACAATATTAGCACAAACCTATCTTTTCAATGAAGAGAAATTAGTAGTATAACTATTTAACTATCATATATATATATACTTTTTTATTTTGTTTTTCCCTTCATTCTTTTCTCCTTTCCCCTATCCCAGTTTCTCTTTCCCTTTGAACAGTTTCTTCCCATTTCACACTACCTATTGTACATTTTGGATCTTATTTACTTCATTTATGATGCTTTTAATTCTTCGGGGAAGACACCCAGCAGGGAATAGCTGGGTCAAATGACACCTCCAACCCTAGTTTTTTGAGGCGTTTCCACACTGATTTCCACAGTGCTTGCACCAGTCTGCACTCCCACCAACAGTGCGGTAGGGCTCCTTTTTCTCCCAGCGCCCCCAGCATTTGTTATTGGTTGGTTTCTTTATGATAGCCATTCTTCCTGGAGTGAGATGGAATCTCAGTGTTGTTTTCATTTGCATCTCTCGATGACCAGTGATATTGAACATTTTTTCACATATTTAGTTGCCATTTGTGTTTCTTCATCTGAGAAGTGTGTAGTTATCTCAGATGCCCATTTTTGGATTGGGTCTCTCAATTTGGGGGGCTTAATTTTTTTCAATTCTTTATATGTTCTCAATTTTAATCCTTTGTCTGAGGAACAGCTGGCAAACATTTTTCCCCACATTGCAGGTTGAATGAAATATTTCTTAACTGCATTACCCAGCTTCCTACCATTGAGACCTAAACATACCATCCCATCTCCAGTTGTGAATGGGAATTAAACAGACTCGCTCAGTTCCCCTGGGATCCACAGGGGTGCTTGAACAAGCCCTCAGGAGGGGTCAGGACACTTGGAACTAGAGTGAGCTCGGTCCCTGTAGTGTCAGTGTAACCCTGGGTTGGTCTTGATTCTCTCCAACTTCAGTTTCTTCACTTGGAAACAGAAAAAGGAGGGGTGGAGTTTTGACAGAGACAGCAGTCCCCAACCTGTGGTCAACAGAAGGTGCGCCATCATGTGCAGAGAAAGAGCTCCATGGCCAACGTGCCCCAGAGCACTGTCCCGCCTGCTCTTCCTTCTTGGAGGCAGACACACAACTCACTAGCACCTAAAGTCTCTGAGAAGTCCTGCCATAAAGAAAGTGGCTGCATGTCGTCGTCTAGGCCAATATTTCCCAACTTGCTTTGACCTATGCAAATCTTTTTCCAGTAGAACAACTGCAAGGCCATGCCATCAGAGGAATTTGGCACTGCCTTGCATTGTAGTTGCCGACCCGGTGCAGCTCTACGATATCTACTAAACTTTCCCAAACAAATCAACACATCATAGAAAGTTCTAGAAGGCAGGTGTTGTAGTTGGGGTTTACAAGGGAAAAGATTTAACACAGGACACATATTTTACAGGATTACATTGTAATATTCAACTAAAGAGTCAAATGCAAAAGAGTGTGGGAGATCTGTCCATGTACTAGAGACCCAAAACATCCAGCTGGGGGCCTGGTTCCTACAGCAGTGTTCTCCATAAGTCCATCTGGAGGCCTAGAGCCCATGACAATGCCTCATGCAAGTCTGTATCAAGGATCTGCACTGGGAAAGCCCAAAGGTCAGTGGTGGAAGCTAGAAAGTCTGTGCCAGTGGGATGAAGGATCTGTGCCAGCAGGCTGAGGGATCTGCACTGGAGCCAGGAAGCAATGCTCAAGGTAAGAACCAGGGCTCCCTCAAAGAGAACCGCAGCCATCCTCAGCAACATCGAGTATCTGAGCTCCTTCCACAGTGAGAACAGCTGAGTTCATATCAGGAAAACCAGCGTGACAAGCTTCTCCAGGAGAATCAACAGCACGCTATCTTTCCCTCCAGTTCTCCTTTTATGCTGCTGGCAACAGTCCTCAGGTGGGCCTTCCACACCCAGCACCACACTGATTCAGTTCAGCTGGGGGTTACAAGTTGACCATTAGTTCATCCCCCACAGCCAGTATTACAGCACAGCAGTCTGAACTCCAGGACCAGCAGCAATACTCTAGAATTCTTCTGCATCTCTTCCTTCACTGCTTGGAAACTGTCATCTTTAAGCAGAATGGTTTGAATGCTCAGACATCAACTTTTAGTTTCTCCTTTTATTCCTCCAACCCATCTAGATCCATAACTCTCCAACTTTAGCGTGCATAAGAATAACTGTACCATTGGGGCCAATGGTAAAATGGAGCTTCTACTTTATCCATAACACATTCATTCTCTTGTCTGAAAAACATGAAGCAAGCACGAGAGTATTAGCAGGGTGGTGAAAACAGGTGTTTACAAGATGATGAAAATAGATGTATACTGTATTAGTCTTTGAACTTTTGTACCTTTTTCAGAAGAAAGGGCAACATTTAAACAACCTCAGTTCAGATTTGAATATCCTTAGGCATTTCTGGGGTGTTTGGGGGTGATTAGGCTTCCTGTGTTTCTGCCTGATGTACAGACTTTACATCTCATCCCCAAATAAGATGCAACACACCCCAGGAATCCCCTCCAGGAGGGAAATGGGGAGCATTTCCTCACAGTGCCTCTGGGACCTGGCATGCAGCGCCTAACCCCGCCTCCACCTCCTTGTGCCCTGTCCCCAGGACTACAGAGTCAACATCTTCCTGCGGCAGCAGTGGAACGACCCCCGGCTGGCCTATAATGAGTACCCCGATGACTCTCTGGACCTGGACCCGTCCATGCTGGACTCCATCTGGAAACCTGACCTGTTCTTCGCCAACGAGAAGGGAGCCCACTTCCATGAGATCACCACGGACAACAAGCTGCTGCGGATCTCCAGGAATGGCAACGTCCTCTACAGCATCAGGTGAGCCCACACGGTGCCCTCTGCTCCCTCCTCAGAACACGCCATGCCCCACTGCCCTCGGGAAGTGGACACTCAGGGACAGACCAAATAAATACGGACAGCCTGCGGCTCAGTGCTGGAATAGGAGACCCGGCTCTGTAGCTTACACTCAGAAAGTAAGAATAAAACCCCACTAGGAGTTCCAGCAGTGAGGTTCATTGTAACCAAGGCAACCAGGGAAGGCAGCCTAGAGAGAGGAGCTAGAGTTACCCAGCATCTCAAGGTAGTCAAACATGACGACCACTAGCAGGAGCGAAGGCACAAAGCACACACAAATCGTCACAAAGGTACCAATCACAGCACCTTCAAAGTAAATGGGTCTGCTGGCTGGATGGTCCTACTCACTGCTGTAAACCAGGGCCACCCGGTCCCTTCTACGAACTCTTTCTATCCCACCTACCTCGCACTGTGTCCAGAGGCCGGACCCCTTTCCCAGCTGTGGGATATCCTGCAGACTCTGGTGAGGGCCCAAGCTTTCAGGCTCCGGCCACCCCTCCCCACCTAGGTGCTAACTCCTCAAAGCGCAGAGTCAGTGACTGGTGTCCAAGAGGTGAAGTGGCCGTACACATGCAGTAGTTGTATCAGCACCCATTCACTGAGAATTTACTGGCTCTGCTGGTACATTGCATAGATTATATCTCATACTTCTAACCCCAGGAAGTAAGTTTTATTGTGTTCATTTGGCAGATTAGACAAGTGAAGATCTATCTGAAAATGTAAGTAACTTGCCAAATAGTTCAGAACCTAGAACTAATCTGCATTCATGTAGATCCGATGGCCTCTCAAGGCCTGGGACAGGGCACAGCATTCAAGAGGTATGCAAATATTTGATGAATGAATAACTGTTTTCAGTTCAAAAAGCTTAAAGTAGCACCGGTCCTAGACAAACGCCCTGGCCCATTTGGTTCCTCGGGGAAATAAATCTTATTTCCATCAGGAGAAGAGCCTTAAATATCCAGATCTGAGGGAAAGGCTGTGCCGACCCTAACCCTCAGGTGTGGCTGAACTCCACAGAGCAGGCTGGGGAGGAGGGCACTTAGTCACCTCCCCACCAACACTCAGGCTGGGGGAAGCAGCGCTCCAGGGCCTCCTCAACCCAGGGCCATCCTCCTCTCTCACGCAAGAGTCATGGGCTTGGGAATCAGTCACCGAGGCCCTGGTGGGGTGGGGGGACTCTGCTTGGATTTCGCTGCTACCTGGCTAGTTTCCCATCTGCACGAAGCGAAGTCCCAGTGCACCACGACAGAAGGACAAGTCAGCAGAAAGTGATGTTCCCAAGGTCATTCAGCATCAGGAAATTAACCCAGCATGACAGCTGCCCCACTTTGGAGCTTTTATCTTCAAAACTTCAGTCGCGTTCACTTTCCCTTCGCTTTTCCCCTCCTTCCTCTCTTCTTTTCCTCCCTCTTCCTCTTCCTCCCCCCACCCCGCATCCTGGCACACTTCTACCTTTGAAGTTAAGGGGGTGAGAGCCGCATGGGGGAGGGGGCTCATCAAGGGCCCTGTGCAATCAAGGTGCCAGCAGCCAACTTCCGCCAGTGAGGGGCCCTAGGGCCCTGGGGCTGGCCTTGCAGAGCAGCAGCTCTTGCCAGCAAACTTGAGAGCCAGCGCCGCTGAGACTCAGAATCCACAGGCTAGGAGACAGACTTCTGAATCCTGGCTGAGCCAGCAGCTTGCTGTGTGACCTTAGATAAGTCCTGACCGATCCACTGTGCACCCCAGCACGCTCAGTGTCAGAGGAGGGAGCTGGCCTGACTACCGGAGAGCCTTTCTTCTCCATTCCCGGCAGCAGGCAAAGCTGGTGTGGGCAAAGCCTTTCAAGCAGGAGCCTGAGCTACACGCCTTGCATTCTGCTGAAGGAACTCCCTCTGGCCCTGAGGCTGCCGCCTTTGTAAGGCCTGAACAAACCAAAATAAACAGTCATCCCAGAATCCTGGGGAGCCCAGCACTGCACTCCTCACTCCAGCAGGAGCCCACAGATGTGAGTCCACTGCATGTGGCTGCCCAGCAGGCAGGGGCCTTTTTGAAATGACCTCCGTTGAGCCCAGGACCTGCTGCAGGTGCACCTGGGGTGCCTGAGGCCGGCTGCAGCTCAGCTGGAACTGGGGCTCTGGCTCCACCTGAGGACTCTTCAGAAGGCTGGGGATGGGGGACAGGCACCGGCCCCAGGAAACCCAAAAGAGACAGGTCTCTAGAAGCCAGACTTCAACAAACCCAGAAGTTCCACTGACTCTTGAAACTTTAGGGAATGTACTATCCCTCTCTGAGGCTCCATCTCCACATCAGGAACTTAGAAATGTTCATTTATTTATTCAATAAACACTAGTTCCCTGGCTTCCTTTCCCTAACCTGGACAACTGGCGTTCCGATCATAACTAGAATGGAGGCTCGGCTCCCCAGATCCAACATCCTCCGCACTTGTCTCCCCAGGATCACGCTGACACTGGCCTGCCCCATGGATCTGAAGAATTTCCCCATGGATGTGCAGACGTGCATCATGCAACTGGAAAGCTGTAAGTCCCTTGCAGGAGTCCTCTTTGAAGACCCAAACTCCCACTTATGGGTGGGACCAGCAGAATTTCCTTAACAGCGAACCCCAAGGAATTATTGTGATAGCTCAAAATACGAGACGAGGGCTTTGCTTTTAGAAAATTCATTCGAGGGGCTGGGGAGTTAGCTCAGCGGCACAGCGCCTGCCTGGCAAGCACAAGGTCATGAGTTCGATTCCTGGTACTGGGAAAAAAAAAAAAAAAAGAAAATTCATTCAAAATGTGATGCCCACGCTGTCTGACTGAGGCCCCACATTTGCGGTCTGCACCACTCTCCAAAGAGGCATTCTCCCACGTCCTTTGTGGGTACGCTCACCAGGAATAGGGGAGAGGTAGTCCGAATAAGCCAAGGTCCCTGAGCCCCTGGGGAGGCTCA
The DNA here is from genome assembly GCF_000276665.1 of Chinchilla lanigera. NCBI lineage: Eukaryota > Metazoa > Chordata > Mammalia > Rodentia > Chinchillidae > Chinchilla > Chinchilla lanigera. The sequence continues at coordinate 6,260,412 of NW_004955408.1, read as the reverse complement.
CCTCAGCAGAGGAGCAGGCAAAGACTGCACAAAGAATCCAAGTGGTAAGCGTGCTGCAGAAATATAAAATGTGCGGGGCGTGGTGGCACATGCCTGTAATCCCAGCACCGGGGAGGCTGAGGCAGGAGGATTGTTGTGAGTTTGAGGCCAGCCTAGGCTACAAAGTGAGCTCAAAGCAGCCTGAACTGCATAGGAAGACCCTGTCTCAAAAAGCAAAAAAAAAGAAAAAAGAAAAAAGAAATATAAAATGTTCCCGCCTCGAAGGAATGCTTCCTTCTGATAGGGGAAGAGAGGACCAGGATTTGAACACATGGATTAGCTGATCTCACAGGGCTACCACAGAAGTCTCACTCACTTAAAGGTGTAGGCAACAGGCCCAAGCATTTAGCTAGCCAACCTTTCCTTGGAGCACCGCCTCTCAAGGGAGTCAGCTCCGACCTATTCCGAGCCTTTCCCTATGTCTCTTAAGCATCAGAGTGTGGGGACAGAGTCTGACTGCCCCAGCTTGTGTCACCACTTCACGCCTCGCCCTGCTCCCAGCACGAGTCCCACCAAGACAGCACGCGGTAGAGATGTTCCCCAGAGTTGTTCTCCAACAAAGGTGGCTGGCAAGGGTGGCGTGCTGGCAGCAACAGCAGGCTTCTGCTTCATTTCCCACAGGGGTGAGGCGTAGGCACGGAAGACCTCAGGCAAGGTGCAGAAGGGTGGGCAGAGAAAGGGAGGGCCAGGGGTAGACATAAACAATTAAGCCACTTGTAGCCACTTCAATGAGAATAACTCCAAAAGGGCAGCATGGGCTTAGGCGGTCCATCCACTGTCTGATGCCTCCCGCAGCCTCTATCCTCACCCACCTGACACGCCTCACACGTGCTCCTGGGTACTGACCGCTGCCTCTTCTGATCCCATCCAGTTGGATACACCATGAATGACCTCATCTTTGAGTGGCAGGAGCAGGGAGCTGTGCAGGTGGCAGACGGACTCACCCTGCCTCAGTTTATCCTGAAGGAAGAAAAGGACTTGCGGTACTGCACCAAGCATTACAACACAGGTAGGTATGAGCGCTCTCTCTCCTCAGATCCTGCCCCCCAGCCAGGACCATTTATTCAATCACTGATTCTACTGAGTTTAAAAAGTGCCCAGGATGGACACAGCTCTGGATTTATTAACAGAAAGGCACTCTGCAATGTTCTTCCTGTGAGTCCTGGAGGGAGTAGCTTAAGCCTAGGCCACACACTATAGGAACCCCATCCTGACCTTGTCGTGGCCCGGTGGAGTTTATATTTGTAATCCCAGGGAAAAGTTATTGGAATTCCAATAAGTAATTCCCATCTACCACTTCCAGTACAATCCACGGCGAGAACAAAGAGATGAACACATATCTATAGTGGTGGGGAGCTAAAGGATCCTAAATCCAGTTAGAACAATGGTTAACCAGAGCAAAGGCCTCGACCCAGGGCTGAACCCGGACTTTATTAAATCATGAAGAGGGCTGGGGATTTAGCTCAGCGGCAAAGCGCCTGCCTGGCAAGCGCAAGGTCGTGAGTTCAATTCCTGGTACCGGAGAAAAACCAAAAAAAAAAAAAAAAATCATGAAGAAAGGAGTGGATTGGGAGCAGTGACTGTGAGAATGGCAGGAAGTACTTGAGTACTGTGAGCCGGGCTAGGGAGGAGGCGGGTAGCACCTCTGCAATATGCAGAGAGAGAGGTGTGCAGAAAGAGTAATCTGCATGATGCAGCTCGAGGAAGTGTCTTGCTCTTTGGGGTCAGTGCTTCAGCTTGAATGTCTGGCCTTCAGTCCCTGAGATGTCACGGGTTCTTTTTCAAGCCTCGGTCTCAGCCAACAGCACAGCATTTAGCTCACAGAACACTAGCTAGAAGCTACAGGCAGCACAGCACTGTCCTGTCACATTGCTTTAAAGACTGCACAGCAGCACCTCCACTAGACCCATTTGCATTGCTCAAAGCCAATTGAGGGGAAAAAGAAATCTCCTAGCCAGCTCTGAACCTATCATTACGTGGAATCAAGGCCAGGTTTAGCCAAAATGGAGACAAATGTTCTCTCAAGGAGAGCCGTCCTGGTGGTCCTCCACAGCACGTGATTACCAGGGAAGCTGCTTAATGTCTTCTATCCCGGGCAGCTGAATGTTTCTAGGGCTGCAGGGAAGGCCTGATGCTGGGAGGGCAGTCTGACACCCAGGGACTGCATTCTGATGGGGGAGGTACAGGTAACTGCCCATTAGACCTTGTAAGCGAGAGCCCAGAGCACAAGGTCCTCCAGGCTGGAAGGAAGGAAAGAAGACAGGAAACCACGCTGCTTGCACAGCGCTCTCCATCCCTGTGACCAGCGCAGCCTTCGCTGGGGGATCGCATGTGTGAGTGAACTGGGCTTGGCTCGGTACCGGCTTTGCCCGCCCAGTCTCAGACTGGGAGCCCGTAGAGAGGAGCACTGTGGGAGCGCGGCGGGAGCCAGGGCCAGCTGGCAGGCTGAGGGAGCCGCTGTCTGGACCCAGCTGCGGAGAGGAGAACCAGGCAGTGGGCTGGTAAGGGCCCCAGAGAGGAGGTGAGAGAGAGGGGCTGAGGGTCGCCACTATAGGCCCTGGTGCAGACAGAAACGGAAGGGAAAGGTGGCCTGGCCCTGGGGTTGGACAGAGGAGAGCTGCTCAGCTCCGGGGGAACAGGAAGAGGAAAGCAGCTAGAGAAGATGCACCCTCCAGGTCGCACTCCCGGGGACCCGCCCCTTCCCGCGAGACCTCACTCAACAGCAAGGCCGCTATAGCGCTGCCTTAACCCAATCACCATCCAGACACTGGCGGCTTGGGGGCGATTTTAGATCTAAACCATAAATCCTAGCGTCACCAAAAAAAAAGAAAGGAAGGAAAGGAAAGGAAAGGAAAGGAAAGGAAAGGAAAGGAAAGGAAAGGAAAGGAAAGGAAAGGAAAGGAAAGGAAAGGAAAGGAAAGGAAAGGAAGGG
>NW_004955408.1:6241944-6257341 GCF_000276665.1 Chinchilla lanigera | reverse complement strand
GAAAGGAAAGGAAAGGAAAGGAAAGGAAAGGAAAGGAAAGGAAAGGAAAGGAAAGGAAAGGAAAGGAAAGGAAAGGAAAGGAAAGGAAAGGAAAGGAGAAAGGAAAAGAAAAGAAGGCTGGGAGTAGTGTGCACACCTATAATCCCAGAATTTGAGAGACTGAGGCAGGAAGATTACTAAATTTGAGGTGAGCCTGGACTGCCAGCCTGAGCTATACAGAGACACCCTGTCTGAAAAAAATAAAAAATAAAAAAGGAAGAAAGGAAGGGAGGGAAAGAGGACAGAAGGCCTGCCCCAGGGATTTGAAGAATTAAAAAAGAAATAACCCCACCATCAAGCTAATTACCATATCCATCCCCTCATGTATCTACCAGCGTGATATGTGGCGGGAAGACTCAAGATCTACCCTCTGCGCAAATTTCAAATGCAGTTCCATGTTCACGTGAATCACACCGCCATCCGTGAGACCTCGGGCACTTGTTCATCTTGCATAGCTGAGTCTGTGAAGCCTCTGACCAACCTCCCACCCACCCCACCTCTCACCCCAGCCAGGCCCTGGCAACCGCCACTCTCCTGCTTCTGCGGCTGTTTCAGAGATCATGCAGGACATGTCTTTTAGAGCCCGGCTTGTTTCACTTAGTATGGAAATGTTCTCCTGGTTCCTCCACGTCGTCACAAATGGCAGGATTTCCTTCTTTATTGAGGCTGAATAATGTCCCATTTTCTCTCTCCACTCATCTATTGAAAACTGCGTTCTGATCCAGGAATCCCATGTCTAGTGTCTCTGCCAAGGAAACTGAATAAGTATTTCAAAGCGGTGTCTGCACTCCTTCGTTCAGGGCAGCATTGTTCACAAGATGTAGAGACAACCTGAATGTACTCTGAATATTCGCATTCACTATCTCACTTGCCCCTTACCGGTTACATTTCGGTGAGCACTAAGCCCTGTGCTAGGACAAAAGACTGCCTAGGTCCTGCCCACATGGGGCACACAGGGAGCTCCAGAAGTCACTTAGGTACTGTGTTTCCGTGGATGGGGGCTAGACTCTGCCCTGGGACGGACCCCATGCCAACTCCCAGGATCACAGATGCAGGGAGACAAGCTGTGGGCTCCAGGGCAGAGACAGGAAGAGAGGGACCAACTCCCTCCCTCTATGTAGTTATGCCTTGTCAAGCCGAGCGGTGGTGGTCACATGAACAGTGTGGAGGGAAGTCACGGGAGCAAGAGGCACCCACCTGCTGAAACTATGATGTAGGGGAAAGAAACCCCCAACCTGAAAGATATCTGGGATGAGTTCGTGTTCTCTAAAATCAAAGAATGAATTTTAGGAACAACGGAGGTTATGAAGAGAATATATTTATTGGGGGAAAGAAAGCTTCTGTCCGAGAGAGGGACAGAAGGGGGGCCCGAGTGGGTTGCCAAGGACCCTGCCTTTTGTGGGACTTTATAGGGCAAAACCACGAGGTGAGGCGGGTTCAAGGTGGGGAAAAAATGGGAAATCACAAGGTGGGTATGAGGTGGGACAAAACTATGGTCAGCCAATAAGGTTACATGTATAATTGCTCAGGTAAAATTGATTCAATCAGGATCAAATTGGGAAGCAAGTCATGCAGCAAGCAGGTATGAACAGAACAGGGGCCTTTCCTGTAGGGGTTGAATTAGTGACTCTTCCTGGCTTTTTCAAGGTGGTGGTTACCTGTTTAGAATATAAATCCCTGATGTCCATCCCTAGGGAGGTGTGTGGGTGCATCTGTTTCATCTTTTGCCTTGAGGTCTGGCCCACAGCGGAGGTGCCTGTCTCTCCATTTGCAGGGTATCCCATCTTCTGCCCTGGCTCCTTGCAGGGCCTGGCCCCGTCTGACTGCTACCGTATTTCTAATATTTCTATCTACTCAGTTGCCTACAACAACTGCACATGTAAACTGTCATAGGGGAAAGACGGCTCCTGTTTGTGAGACGGAATTGGGGTTCTGCAGCCAAAGAGATGGGCCAGATTTGGGGCTCAGGAACCTGAAAGTGCAGGACATGCTCCAGGCAAGAGGGGGAAAGGAGGGGGCGGTGACGGGGTGAAGAAAGCGGGGGAGGGGTCAGAAAGACAGGTTAGGGCTCCACTGAGGAGGGGCAGAGGGCGGAATCTGAACTTCTGCTTATAATACAACTTCCTCTTGAAGGGGAGACAGAAAGGGAAGGTTTTACGAGAAGCTGAAGGGGCATGAAGCAGCAGGGACACGCCACGTTTGGGGAAGACAAGCGGCTAAAGGGTGGCCAGAGCTGCATGTTAGCATTAAAGGCATAACGAAGACGATGACGATGGGCGGGGCCAGTGCCGGGCCAATCTCAAGCACTTACAATCTGCAGGGGATATAGCTCAGTGGCACAAGTGCCTGCCTGGCAAGCGCAAGGTCCTGAGTTCGATTCCTAGTACCAAAAAAAAAAAAAAACTAAACTTTTGGGGCTGGAGATTTAGCTCAGCAGCACAGTGCCTGCCTGGCAAGCTCAAGGTCGTGAGCTCGATTCCCAGTACCAGGGGCGAGGGGGAGCACTTACAATTTGTGAGGTCCAGGCTATGTTCTCCATGCGCGCGAGCTCGTTGGACCTTCTGCGAAGCCGTGCGAGTAACCATGTGAAGTAGGTATTGTTATTTATTACCAGTAGCATCACCCCTCGGTAAGCACAGGGGCGAGGTTCCAGGACCCCTCCAACCTGGCTACCAAAATCAGAGGATGCTCAGTCCCTTGTATACAGTGGTGTAGTATTTGCACCTCCTCCTGTGTACTTCAGATCATCTCTGGACTACTCACAATACCTCACACGCTCTAAACGCCGTGGACATGGGTATCCTACTGCACTGTTAAGGGAATCGTGCCAAGAAAAGAGGCTGTATATTTGGTACACGTGCAGTCTTTTCTCTGCACGTTTTGTACCTGCAGTTGGTTGCACCCATGGTTGCGGAACTGGGGATGCAGAGACCCAAGTGGAGTTGGCATCCTCAGTTTACACGGATGAGAAAACAGGTGCAGGGGGATTCAGACACTTGCCTAAGGACACAGCTCTTGGGAGGTTGAACCAAGACTCCGCCACAGTCATTTGGGAATGAAGCCTTGGTTCCTCTGCACCATACTACGATTCCTTCTCTCCGTGACTTCCTGCAGGTAAATTCACCTGCATTGAGGCCCGGTTCCACCTGGAGCGGCAGATGGGCTACTACCTGATCCAGATGTACATCCCCAGCCTGCTCATCGTCATCCTCTCGTGGATTTCCTTCTGGATCAACATGGATGCGGCACCAGCCCGCGTGGGCCTGGGCATCACCACCGTGCTCACCATGACGACTCAGAGCTCAGGCTCCCGAGCATCCCTGCCCAAGGTAAGCGGCCCTGCCCAAGAGCACAGAGCGCCTGGACAGACAGGGAGAGCGCTCCTCTCTCTGCCCCGCCTGTGACACAGGTCTGGCATTCTGATCTATCAACCTTACCGTCAATATCACCTTCCGCGCGGGCTGCGAGACGCCTCATTCTGCTCGGTTCTCTACCAGCATCAGGCACACACTCGGCTTCATTTACTATTAAAACTTCACATAAACAAAACAAAACAATCCCTTTTAAACTGTCTGATGCAATGGCACATTCATACAGTCTCATCCACACAGGAGGCTGAGACAGGAAGATTCCTTGAGTCTAGGAGCTCAAAGACAGCATAGGCAACATAGCAAGACCCAGTCTCAAGGAAAACAACAACAAAAAAGTCTTTAAAACTCAACATCTCAACCTCACATTGTCTTCCACTGTCCCTTTTGAGTTAAGTACAGCATTCTGCTTCTCTCACCCTTAAAGGTCAATACCTTGTGTCGGGAATCTCCAAGGCCATAGTCACAGTCAGAGATTTGACACAAGTATCCATGGGACTCAGCATAGACTTGTACTCACAGTAAGATTTACTCTGCAGCATAGAATACACTGTCAGATCACAAGGGGGAAGCACACAGGCAGAGCTGGGAGGAAGCCATGCATAGCTTTCTTACTCCCCTCCCATGGGGAGTCACAGAGAGCACGCTAGCTCCTGCAATGAAATGCAGACGTGCGTGTGATGTTTCTGCCACACAGGCGGTGCTGAGACTCAGGAGAAACTGAGGACCTAGAGTTTTAATTAGGGCCCGGCATGTACCAAAACTCCAGACCTGCAGGTGGAAAGCAGATGGTGGGCATAAAGCACACATCACTTGACTGCACGCAGTCAAGGCAGAGCGCCACCCCTACAGTGGGGAAAGTGGGAACATTCCCCGCAGCCCTGTTGTACCAGCCCAGAGTCAATCGTGCAAGCAGGTCTCTCTTAAACAGCAGTCTCCTGTCTGCTATGTTAACCCTATCTTTGTTACTTTTCTCTCATTGCTGGGACAAAATACCTGACACCCAGAATTAAGGAAGGAAAGGTTTATTTAGCTCTCAGTCTGTGGAGGTTTCAGTCCATACTCTGCTGGCTCCAAGGCAGAGTGGCGCATGGCACAGGGCAACCGTTCATGGTGGCGGGAAAATAGCAAAAGCAACAAGAGCGAAAGGGAGGAGAGGAAGCAAGCAGCCTCTTTTCTCTCTCTTACATATGCAAACTACCCGCCCCAGGGCAGGTGTAGCACTGACATCCATAATCCCAGCATTGGAGCATAAATAAATCATAACTCTAGAAGCCCGTCCCATGACTGCATGAGAATTTGGGGGGACATCCACACACAGACCATAACAACCCTTTTCTGAACAAACTTCAATCTGTTTCTACATTTTTGTTTTAGGCAGGGTCTCACTATGTAGTACAGGCTGGCCTCAAACTCACAGTGATCCTCCTGCCTCGGCCTCCCGAGTGCCGGAACTAGAGGGTGCAGCACCACACTCCGTGGTTTCTGCATTTCTAAGAATCAGCACCACATTCACTATTAACTCTCAAACTATCTTCTGCCGTATTCACTGTTAACCCAAAACAACGCATCTTGCTCCATTTGCCCTTATTCTAGACACGTTCTGGTCCATTCCCTTCTGATCCTAGACCCCGCTTTCCACTCCATCCACTCCTGCTTGTCCTTCAGCCGGACGATGAGCGCGCCGTTCTGCCCGCTCACTGCCCACGCTGACCTCCCATTCTGCTTCATTTACCTTCACCAGCAGACATATGCTCAACTTCACTCACTGCTGACGTCAGACCCCATGCTCTCCTCCACTCACCCCAGCTAAGGCGCAGCGTTCTGTTCCCTTCACCAGCAACGCTTGCCGCTTCCTGTCCTTGGCTTCTTCAGCTGCTTTCCACCTCATTCACTGTTTCCATCGGAACCACATTCTGCTCGCTCGCTGAGCGCCAGACACAACATTCTGCTCTGCCGCGGGCGCCAGGCCCCGCCCTGCTTCCTCGGGCCTCACGCTGAGCCCGGCTGCCGCACCATCTCCAACCAGCACCGCACCTAACACTCCGCTCTCAGCCAACGTGAATGAGAATGTGCTAAACTCGCCACATCCCTCACCTGGTCCCACCGTCTTCCATCACTTTATATTCATCTTCCCCCTCTCTCCCTAGATAGATAGATGATAGATAGATAGATAGATAGATAGATAGATAGATAGATAGATAGATGATAGATAGATAAGTAGGTCCTAGGTAGGCAGGTAGATGCATTTCTGGTGAATTCTCTTAAGGCTCTACAGACATCGTGACAATTCATGTGAAGACAAGGAAAAAGGATCACAATGCCATGTCACAACTAACGAATTACCATTAATTCAACAATAACTGAATCAGAAATAATTAAATTAAAAATAATTCAGTAATTCAGTACAATATAGAACCTTCATTTAAATTTCCCTCATTGTCAAGAAATATAAATCGAAAATCCCTTTCATGGTTAGTCTGTTTTGACTCCTTCAATCCAGAACAGTGTCTAAACTATTCTCTTGTTCTCCACGACACTGACCACTCCATTAACTTTTTATATGAATCTGATGTTCTGAGCCAGGGGTGGTGGTCCATGCCTGTGATCCCAGTACTCGGGAGGCTGAAGCAGGAGGATCCCTGCAGGCTTGAGGCCAGCCTGGGCTACATAGTGAGATCCTGTCTCCAAAAAAAAAAAAAAAAAAGAGGCACTGACATTCTGTCTCATTTGCCATTAACGTAAACACCACACTCTCCTCTCATGAAACTCAGCAACACATGGAACCAGTCTCTGGTTACCATAAACACCGGACAACACATTCTTCTCTGCTCAGTTGTAGCAGCAAACACAGAACTCTATTATCTTCTCTGTGCCGGACTCAACGTTTGTGTTTCATTCACGGCGAACACTAGACTCAGTGTTCGGCTTCATTCGTTATTAACACTCCATGTTCTACTCCATTCACTTTTTCATTCATTCGCTCTTTTTAAAGCATAAAATTCAGAGATTTGGGCCGGGGATATAGCTCAGTGGCACAGCACCTGCCTGGCAAGCACAAGGTCCTGAGTTCGATTCCTGGTACCAAAAAAAAAAAAAAAAACAGAGACTTTGATATGTTCAAAAAATTGTACAACCCGATCTATACAACCATCTACTCACAGTATGCAATTCCAGAACATTCTCATCACTCCCAAAAAGAAATCTCATATTTATCAAAGTCACTTCCTCCCTCCTCCCACCAGCCAATGACAGACATGAATAGATATTGTCGCCATGGCTTTGCCTGTTCTGAACATCTGGATTTGTGCGATGTGTGGTCTTTCGTGATTGCCTTCTCTTAATTACCAGAATGTTTCAAGGTGCATCTATGTTATAAAATGCATCCGTATTTCATTCCTTTTTATACCTGAATAATGTCTCACTGTATGAAGGTATGACATTTGTTTATCCAGTCAGCAGTTGGAAGATATTTGGGTTACTTCCACTTTTGGACTATCATAAATAATGCTGCTGTATTAATCGCTTTTTGTTTCTGGGACAAAATACCCCACACCCGCAACTTGACGCAGAAGGGGTTTATTTTGGCTCCTGATGGCGGAGGAAGCAGTCAGCTGGCTCCAAGGCAGAAATGGCACGACAGGAGGGCATGGAGGCACAGAGCTGCTCACCGCGTGGCAGCCACGCAGAACAGAGAGAGTGGGGGGAGTGGTGGGGGACGTGTCACACCACCACTGACCCCTCACGTCCCACTCGGCCCCACTTCCTGAAAACTTACTCGGGGAGGCCCGAGGATATAGCTCAGCGGCACAGCGTCTGCCTGGCAAGAATAAGGTCTCAAGTTCGATTCCCAGTACCAAAAAAAAATAAAAATAAAAACTTACTCGGCTATGTACTCATCCGTTGGTGAGGATAGCGCCCCAAGATCCAATTACCTTTGTAAAGTCTAGTTTCTGAGCTGGGCCCGGAGGTGCTTGCCTATAATTCTAGCATTCTCAGAAGCTGAGACAGGAGAATTGCGAGTTCAAGCCCAGCCTATGCAATTTAGTGACTAAGTGAGACTCTGTCTCAAAATTTAAAAACTTAAAAAGAAGAGATGTAGCTCACTGTGAAGGCCTGGGGATCAATCTCTAGCGTTGGAATTTTCTTAAAAGCCCCGCCTTTGAACTTGTTAAGACTTTTTAGGGGCATTTTAGATCTAACATTTATCCCTGGCACCCATAAGGCTCCTGTCTATCTCGTTATGTAAAATGCATTCAGGTCATCTCTGAACTATTCTAAGAGTTTCAGCATTGTCAAGAAGTTTAAGTCTAAGGCCTTTTCTGAGAATCACAGCAAACCCTTAGCTGTGGGCCCTTGTAAAACTCAAAAAGAAAGTTGAAGCCACTTTTATTCTTTTTTTTTTGGTAATGGGACTTGAACTCAGGACCTTGCGTTTGCCAGGCAGGTGCTTGTGCCACTGAGCTACATACCCAGCCCCAAGTCTGAAACCACTTTTAAAAGTTAAAATGAAGAGGTATGCCTGAGATCCCAGCTCTCTGAGAGGCTGACATGGAAAGAAAAGCCCTGAGTGAAAAGAGAGAGAGAGGCACGGGGACAGAGACACAGACGGAGACAGAGACGTGTGTTCAGCACACAGGGGCATACAGTAATTATTTTCATAAATATTTCTATTTTAAAATGGAACAGTTGGGGAATAGAGAGGAATCAGACCAAGGCAAGACCTAACACCTGCAGGGCAAGTGTCAACTCCGATAGCTCCGCGGCCAGCATCCAGGACAGGCTGTGATAACGGCTCCCAAGGGCTAGGCGGCCCTGCCTCCACAGCCTTGCTGGGAGTAACCCACGGGCCCTCTCTCCTGGGGTGGCTCCGCTTGCTGCCTGGCGTTTGTTGTTTTTTCTTTTCTTTTTTAGCAGATGTTTTATACTTCCGGCATCTCCAGCTTTCGAGAGTCTCCGCTGCCCCTTTGGCTTTACACTCACAACTTCATACATCACTCTCTCGGAGGCGCATTGCCTGGCCTGGCCTGGCCTGGCCCTCCAAGACTTTCTTCTTGGCCCCCAAGACCCCATCAATCTTGCTTTCTGGTGCCCAATAAACCAGCACCTGCTGGATGATGCCAGGGTCAACGGCCAGCTCAAGCAGGGCGGGGTCCCTCTGACTGCAGCTGCACCGGCCTCTGAGTAAACTGGAAGCATAGTCTCTCAACGGAGGTTACTTTTTTATAACCTTGAGTCAATGATGTGTGGGATCTGGCCAATTCCTGAGACACCCGCCAGTCATCTTTCCTATTACACAGATGGGAGAGTGCTTGGCTTCTTCTGAAGAAAACACTGATATTTTTAGCAGCCACTGTCTCCTTCACCCTAACTCCAAAGGTGCTTTCTTTTTGCCAAAGCTGCCTAATTTTTACATCTTTTGGCTCTGTTTTTTTTTTTTTCTCCTGATTTTTACTTTAAATCTGGTTCAAAGCAGCCAGCAGTACTCATACAACAGCCTGAATGTACGGCTGCCTTGAAATTTTCTCCACCAGATTAATTAGTCTTCTGCCTTTCAATTCAGCCTCATACAAAGTCTCAGGATATAGACAAAATGAAGATAAATTCCTTGCCAGAGTATCACATATGGGAGTATAGCTCAGGAGTAGAGTGTTTGACTGCAGAGTATCGCACATATGGCCTTGTGTGTGTGTGTCTGTCTGTCTGTCTGTCTGTCTGTTTTGTTTGTGTGTTTGTCTGAGACAGGGTCTCACTATGCAGTTAAAGCTTGAACTCTCTATGTACCTCAGACTGGCCTCAAACCCTCAGTCCTCCTGCACCAGCCTCCCAGATGCTGAGGTCACAGGTATGCACCACCACACCTGCCTTTCATTTTTTAAGAGTCCTCATTCCCATCTGAAACCTCATGAGCCTGGCCTTTACTACCCACATTCCTATCAGCCTCCTGGTCTTCTGAGCTCAGGCCAGAGTCTTTCATCAAGTTCTGCTCATAGCATTCTAAGGCTTCTCCAGCCTGCATCCCCAAACCTTTCCAAACTCCTCTCACAAACTAGTTCCAACAGCTTCCAAACCACATAGTCAGGCATAGTCACAGCAACGACACCACTGGTGGTACCAGCTTTCTGTATTAGTCACTTTTTTGTCCCTGGAACAAACTGCTCAACACGCACAGCTGGATATTCAGAAGGAAAAATTAATTTTGGCTTACGGTTTTAGGGGGCTCAGTCCATATGTAGTTGGCTGGCTCCAAGGCAGAATTGCATGGCAGGAGAACACAGCAGGAGAAAACACTTAACTTATGGCGGCCGGAAGTAGAGAGAGAAGGGAGGAACCAGGGATACAAATAATCCTTTCAGGTCACACTTCCAGTGACACACCCATTCCCAACAGGTCCCGTATCCTAATAGCACATTTAGCTTTAAACTCTTCAAACTCATCAATGGACCAGTCCACTGATGAGTATAGTGACCCCATGGTCCAGTCACCTTCCAAGCCCTACCTTTGAACACATGAGACTTTGGGGGAACAATTTAGGTGTAAGCCATCCCAGCCACTATGAACATCTGTGTATAGGTTTCTGTGTGGACATGTTCTAAATTCTCATACGTTTATACCTAAGAGTGGAATTGTTGGGTCATATGTTAACTATATGTTTAACTTTCTAAGAAATTGCCACACTGCTAATGCCAAAATGATGGCAGCATTTCACAACCCCAAAGGGTTTTCAAATTTTTCTACATCCTTACAGTCACTTCTTTAGGGCCAGAGATACAGCTCAGCAGCACAGCGCCTGCCTGGTAAGCACGAGGTCATGAGTTCGATTCCCAGTACCACAAAAACAAAAAATAATCACTTTTTTATTTTTTTTATTTTTTGTGTATGTTACTGGTGATTGAACTCAAAACCTTCACACTGAGCTACATCTTGAGCCCTTTTTTGTTTTTTATTTTGAGATAGGGTCTTGCTAAATCACCAAGTTGCCCAGCCTGGGCTCAAACTTGCAGTACCCCTGCCTCAGCCTCCTGGAGTGTTGTGATGACAAGAGTGTGCCACCATGCCACCATGACCAGCTTATTACCTTTTTTATTATGGCTACTGAAATGAAGGCAGAGTGGTATATCACAGTTTGATTTGCATTTTCCTAATGAATAATAACGATGAGCGACTCTTTGTGTGCTTACTGGCAGTTTCCATATCTTTGTGTACAAATGTCTATTTAGATCACTTCTCCTTTTAAAAACTGGATTATTTCTTTTATTGTTGTTGGGATGTAATAGTTATTTATGCATTCCAAAATGTAGATCTTTATCAGATATATAATGGTCAGTGTTTTCTCCTGTACTGTGTGTTGTTTTTCACGTGTTGGATAGTGTCCTTTATGTACGAGCTTTTAATTCGATGTTCTAATTTATCTACTTTTTCTTTTGTTCCTTGGTTTGGGCATCATATTTTAGAAACAACTGCCTAATCCAAGGTCATAAAGATTTACATGCCTGTTTTCTTGTAAGCGTTTTACAGTTCAGCTCTAACATTCAGGTCTTTGGTCCATTTTGATTTATCTTTATATATGGTGTGGGGGATCTAAATTCATTCTTTTCTGTTTGTTTGTTTGTTTGTTTGTTTTTGGTTTTTTCCAGTACCAGGAATCGAACTCACAACCTTGCACTTCCCAGGCAGGCGTTGTGCTGCTGAGCTAAATCCCCAGCCCCAAAATTCATTCTTTTCTGTGTAACTATCCATTTGTCTCCACACTCTTTTTGAGATTATTCTTTTCACCATAGAACTGACACCCTTGTCAAAGAAATCAATTAATCATAGATGCAAGGGATTCTTGACTCTCTATTTTATTCCAATTATCTACATATCTGTCCTTATGCCAGTATCACACTGCTCTAGGTATTGTAGCTTTGTGGTAAGTCTTTAAATTGAGAAGTGTGAGGCTTCCAACTTCATTTTTCAAGATTATTTTGCAATTACTGAAGTCCCTTGTATTTGCATATGAACATGCATAGGAACTTTAGAATCAACCTGTCAATTTATGCAACAAAAAGCTGGAATTTTAATGAAGAAATACGTTCAGTCTATAAATGAATATGGTGAGTACACTATTGCCGTCTTAATATTACACCTTCAAATCCATGGATGATGTCCTATTTATTTGGTCTTTTTTCGTTTTATTCTACAAAGTTTTCTAATTTTGAATGTGCATGTCTTACACTAATTTATTACATTTATTTCCAGATCTTTTTTTTCTTTTATTTTCTTTCTCTCTATCTCTCTTTCTTTCTCTCCATTACTACAAATTTGACCCAGGCCCTTCACATGGAGCTACATTCCCAGTGCTTTTTATTTTTTTATTTTAAGACAGGTTTCTCACTAAGTCACTCAGATGCCCAGGCTAGGTTCAAATCTGCAATCCTCCTGCATTATCCTCCCAGAGTTGTTGGAATTACAGGCATGAACCACATACCCAGCAGTGCGGGGTTCTTTTTGGTGCTAGTATAAATGGAATTGTTTTAAACCAGGCATGGTGGTGCATGCCTGTAATCCTAGCACTCAGAAGGCTGAGGCAGGAGGATCTCCATAAGTTTGAGGCCAGCCAGGGCTACATAGGGAGTTTAAGCCCAGCCTGAACTACATGGCGAGACCCTGTCTCAAATTAAATTAAATTAAATTAAATTAAATTAAATTAAATTAACCTAGTAATTTTACAGACTCTTTAGGATTTTCTTTATACAAGACCCTGTGACCTACAAATAGATAGTCTTTTTCCTTTCTAACCACAGTGCCATTTTGTTTCTCACCTGGTTTCTCTGGCTAGACTTTCCAACACAGTGAAGAAATGTGGAGAGAGTTCACTGAATGCCTGGGATCTCTATGTCTCCCAGCTTTGCTCAGGGGCTCTGGGTTGAGATACAGCTTCCACACTCAGCCAGGCAATTTATAGCTCTGCCTCAGCCTTCACTTCTGATTGCTCAGGGTCTCAGAGCCTCCCAGGGCTAAGAGTTCAGGACCTTCTCGGGTCTTCCCGGACACGCGCACAGACCCCCAGGCATACACGAGCACTTTTCCAAGTCCCCCACAGGCTTCTCATCACCCCGCTTTCCCCTTGAAGCTTTTCTGACCAACCTATTATTTTGCCCCAACTGTCTGAGGCAGCAATTATCACTGGTTGCTTTCAACAAATGCCCCCCAAGAAAACTGTGCATGGTGGTGCTTGCCTGTAATCCCAGCGCTCAAGGGAGGCTGAGGCAAAAGGATCCAAGTTACAGCCCTGGCTGGAGCAGCATAGAGAGTCCAAGGCCAGCCTGAGCTACATAGCGAGACCCTGTCTCAACGCCAAGAAAGAAAGCGGTCCAGATAGCAGACTGTCCGCACTGCGTCAGCCCTAGTCAGGTCCCAACCGTGGGACCAGGATTTGGGTGAGCCACAGGACAGGACAAAGGACAGCGATGCCCTGGACATAGGTTTTGAAGAAGCCAACTCTAGACTTCTCCATCTGCCAGATGGATGCTTTTTACTCTGCTTTCAGTCTGCTCAATTTCAAGGCTACGATGAGCTGAAAAGGTTAGCAAAGGAATCAGCCACATGAAGACCCCACAAAGCCCCGAGGGAGATGGAAGTGCCTGTCCATAGAGAAATGGTACGGGAGGTTCAGAGCAGCGTTACTTACAATAACCAAAAGGTAAAAACAAGGCCGGTAGCACAGGTACTAATAGCACAGGTAGATTTGTTCTTACTGTAGATCTTAGCAACTTCAGCATACAACTCTTTTTCTCTTTTTCTTCTTAAATTGAGACCTTTCACCTTTTCCCCTATGGAACACTCTCATATGGAACAGCGTCTCACCGGCATATCCAAATCCCCGGTGTCTCTACCCTTGTGCCTTGGGGTCATTATTAGGTAAAATAGGGGTCTTGAACATGAGCCCCGTGGCACTGGAGCATTCACCTTGACAACCCAGAAGCCTGCGAAGAAGCAGAGGGGGATGGCGCACACCGTGTGACATACTGAACACGGGCAGGATTCATTCCGGCCTGCATGGAGCCGGACGAGAGATTTCATCACGCTGCTCAGAATGTAGGCAATTTTAAACAGAGGGACTATTTCTGGAATTTTCCATCAGCATTTTATGACTGTGGTTGGCCACAGGCAACAAAAGGGAAGCCGGGAAAGCGAAGCCACGGGGGAGGAGCCTGGCTGCGCTCCGCTCACCTGCGTCTTCCTCCGCCTCTCCCTCCAGGTGTCCTACGTGAAAGCCATTGACATCTGGATGGCGGTTTGCCTGCTCTTCGTGTTCTCAGCCCTGCTGGAGTACGCCGCGGTCAACTTCGTGTCTCGGCAGCACAAGGAGCTGCTCCGATTCAGGAGGAAGCGGCGACATCACAAGGTAGGCCTGGGGGCCCCCGCCCGCGGGACGCGGCCGCGTGGGTGGAAGTGTCCTGAGCTGCCTTGCCTTGCGGTGCTTGCTTCCTGTGACCCTCACTTGCACAAGACAGGTGAGAACTGGGGGTGAAAGCGTTAGAGACCTTCTTCCCCTCCCATCCATAATGACCCAGTCGAGCGTGTGCAGGAGTCACTCCCACAACCACGCCAGCAACGCTACAGAAATTACCAGCTTACACCTAAAGGCAGAACAAATGAGGCAAATGCTGATAGATCAAAAGATTCAGGCAGGGGTGGGTGTGTTGGGCAGAAGGGGAAGGTGTTATTATTTGTTTTCTGCAAGCCTGCTTAGAGGGCTGGGTTCCAGAAGGGAACTGCACCAGGAGACGTGAGATCTCAAAATAGAATGTCCAGGTTCCAAGCCTTTTTTTTTTTTTCTGCTTCCAAGAAAGGAGCAAAAGCCAGAGCCTCCCCGCATGGGCTCTCTCACCGAAGGAGGGATTGAAGGTCAGGGTATTCAGCAGGTCATCCCTGCAAAGTCCCCACTGTCTGTCAATTCAGAAGCTGTGGTCCCATCAAAAAGTGCCACCATGGAGTGTGAGCCTGTTGGAACAAGCCATTCCCTGGTTCTTTTGTTTTGTTTTGTGGAGACAGGGTCTTACTAAATAGCACAGGCTGGGCTTGAATTTGTGATCTTCCTGCCTCAGCCTCCCTAGTGCTGGGAGTACAGGCATGTGCCACCAGACCTGGTGTATCTCAGCAACTTCCCCAAGACACCTTTCTCCCTGGGATGAAAGGACCCGCTTTCCTCTGTAATCTCAGCGTCACATCACTTTTCCCTTAGCTCTCTGAGTATCAACCCACGTGAATCTCACACACAGCAGTGCAGTCTCACACACAGCAGTGCAGACGCCGTGTCCTTTTTCCCGGCTGGCTGTCCCTGCGGCCGCTGCTCAGTGCTGACTCGTTTCGCAGGGCCCGGCTAAAACTTCTCTCCCTGATGCCCTAGTGAAGGTCCTTCGTTACGGTTTTTCATCGAGCACATCCATGCAGGGGCCTTAGGAGGTTCTCACCCCTGAGGCAGGTCCCAGCCTGGTGCCGCATCTGCCCGGAGGACGGGTTCCGATCCACACGCCCAGAGCGGGGCGTGCACACAGGTGCTGTGCGGCTAGTGGAGGCCGTGTTCTACCTCAGCTTGACTTCCAGCCTTCTTAACATGAACCCTGATTTACAGGTATGTGTTCAGGCCCCTGAATTAGGAGCTCCGTAGCTCAGAGTTGTAACCGGCGCCTGACACAGCGCCTGGCACGCACTGCACGGGCACGGGGGCTGCCAGCACAGGAACAAGGGCTGAGCAAGCGGGTGAGGAAAGACGAGCCTGCCCTGCAATCTTTCCAGCAAGCGTCTGGGGCGACCGCAGACTCACACTGTGACCTGTCGGGTCTCATGGCCTAGCTGTGACACACCGATGTCCCGCAGCTGCAGAGGGACCTGTTTAAAAGAGGGGTCTTGGGGCTGGGGATTTAGCTCAGCGGCAAAGCGCCTGTCTGGCAAGCGCAAGGTCGTGAGTTCGGTTCCCGGTACCGGAGAAAAACCAAAAAAAA
>NW_004955408.1:6239800-6241844 GCF_000276665.1 Chinchilla lanigera | reverse complement strand
TTGGCAGGCTGAGGCAGGATGATCACTCAAGTTTGAGCTCAAGGCCAGGCAGGACTGCAAAATGAGAACTAGTCCCAAAAAAAAAAAAAAAAAAAAAAAAAAAAAACAAGTTTAAAAGAGGGGTCTACCCAGCTAGGGTATGGCGATAAAGGACTCTGGCTCCTTAGAGTGAGCCCTTCCCAGTCCTTGTCCTGGTCTGGGAAGTTCATATTTGTGATCCCATGGAAAAGTTATTGGAACCCTAGCCAGTTGGTTCCCATCTACCACTTCCAGGGCAGCCCATGGCGAGAATAGAGACACCAAGGCATATTTGTAGTTGTGGGGAGCCAGGGGGGTCCCAAGTCCAGCCACGATGATGGCCATCTGGAACAAAGGCCTCGACCCAGGGCCAAACCTGGGTTTTATTAATTCATGAAGAAGGGAGTGGTTGAGGATGAGCGACTGTGAGAATGGCGGGAAGTAGGCGAGTGCTGTGAGCCGGGCTGGGCAGGAGGCCTGAAATCAGCTGTGCAATGCAGAGCGAAGGATCTGCAGGAGGAGTAATCTGCATAATGCAGCTGAGGTAGTATGCGATGTTTTGGGGTCGGTGCTTCAGCTCTGATGTGTGATCTTTTACGCCCTGGGAAGTCATAGGCTCTTATCTCGAGGCTTGATCCCAGCGAGCAGTGCGGAGCACGGCTCTCCATCCCGCCTTGCCCCGGCTCACATCTTTTGGGGAATACAAGGGCAGGGAAACACTCACCTGTCACCTTGCTTTGAAGACTACACATCAGCACCTCAGCTGGACCAGTTTGCATTGCTTAAAGCCAATTGGGGAGATAAGGAAAGTCCTAGCCAGCTCTGGACACATCAGTACGTAGAAAAAGGGCCAGGTTCAACCAAAACGGAGACGGTTGCTCCTCCTTCAGGGAGAGTGGCCCAGGTGGGCCGCCGCAGCTCCTTCGCTTCCTTCGGTGTCTGACTTCAAGGCCGCCTATTTCTGGATTCAATTTTCCCATCTAGAAAACAGACCTCGCGGGCACTGTGTTGAGGATTAAATCGGGGCACACCAAAGTAGCTTTGAATTTTGCTCCCGATACACAACAGCGAAGGAACGAAATGATTACACATACACAGATTCCCATCAATATGCTTCTTAAACCTCAGTGACATGATTCAATTAACTTTTAGCTGCTTACCCTGGGGAGGAGGCAGACCTTCCAGCGCGGAAGATGCCCAGGGGAGTTAAGCTGGCACCATCCTCCTAAATCAGCACGGAGAAGGAAGCAGTTGTCTGCAGAAGCCAGACAGGACGTCTTAAGAGACCCCTAGTGGGAGTCCCTCCCCACCGCCCACTCAATTCCTAGCCCATGCTGACTCAAAAAAATAATAATACATGCAGCAAGAAGCTGACCAAATACAACTATCTCTGGTGTTTATTTTTATGTTACCCTTCTCCGCCCATATAGACTAACTGTTTGTCCCATGTCCTGCCCCTAGTGATGTTTGTTGGAAGCACTTATTTGGGAAGACCATGTCCACAATACGGGACTGGCACCAGCTGTCTTTGCACCACCACTGCACAACTCCAGGAGGTGCTATCTGCATACGCTGAGAAGCAGATGGACCTCACTGCAGACACGCAGTACCATGAGCTCGCACACTTCCAAAGGCTGCCTGCACCCTCCCCACAAAGCCTAGCAGGTCTGCACACCAGGGGAAGACAGAACCTTTCTCTCTAGCCAGGGAAAGGGTGAATAAGGCCACTGTCCAGGTGTGATCCGAGTCACAGCTCAGTTCCCTCCTGAGGGATCTCAGAGATCATCTCGTCCACCCGTCCTGTGCAACTGATGAGGAAGACAGAGCACAGCTAAGCAGAGGGGGCTCCTAGGGGACAGGATGGACAGTGCACACCTATCACCCCAAGTACCCGGGAGGCTAAGGCAGGAGGAGCACAAATTAGAAGCCAGCTTGAGGGCCAGGAATGTAGCTCAGCGGCATAAGCACTTGCCTGGCAAGCCTGAGGTCATGAGTTCGATTCCCGGTACCAAAAAAAAAAAAAAAA
>NW_004955408.1:6238589-6239700 GCF_000276665.1 Chinchilla lanigera | reverse complement strand
AAAAAAAAATAGAAGCCAGCTTGGGCAATTAGCAAGACGAGAGAGAGAGAGAGAGAGAGAGAGAGAGAGAGAGAGAGAGAGAGAGAGACAGTTAGTTCCCTGGGAGTAAGTCATGCTGCGGGCGGGTGTGCAAGGTCGGGCTGGGAAACCGTCCTTCGGCGGGATGTTTGCAGGGGACTTTAAGCCCCAGATGCTGAGAGGAGTTGCAGCGGGCCTGAATTGCCCATAACTTGTGATCTTAGCCAGACTCCCCCGCTCCCACCATTTTCCCCTGTTATCTCATTTGTTGGGCAGAAAGCATCTGGTCTCCCAGTTCCCTGGCCGGCCTCATTAGGCAGATTATTAAGGCACCTCTGTGAGACCCAGAAAGGCAGCAGGCGTACCAGCAGCCTCCTTGAGTTTCAGAGTAGCGGACCAGCCTGCCCAGCCCGAGCAGATGCAGATGGGCGTGTGTCTCCTGCCACCTGCTGGTCGTAACGGAAATAGCAAGCTGCCTGTGCTGGGAACTTCAAACCTGCGCTCCTCCTCCAGGGTTTGACCCGAGGGAGGCAGAAAAGGATTTGCCAAAAGCTGCATAGAAAGTTAGTAGAGGGCTTCCCTTACTTAAATAAACCCAGAAAAGAACATTTTCAAGCACCTCAACACTCAACAAAGGCAAATTTATATTTACATGTCAGAGTCAGACCGAGGCCCCCTTCCAGGTACCAGGTCCAGGAATTGGGCCAGCTTCCCCCAGCTCCCCTCCCAGCGTAGACCCTACAGCACTGCGCTCCTCACAAAGAAACAGTTCCTCAGCTCCTACTCGCCAAGTGCTGCATGCAGCACATTCTCTCTCCCTTTGCCTCTGCTGTGAGCCTGGCAGACCAGATTAATTCAGGTGGCAGAGATTTCTTGAGCATTTGTCATATGCCCCAACCCTTCTGGTGCAAGGAATACAGCTCCATTTAAACAAACCAAAGACATGGAGCCAGGCATGGCAGCACACGGCTGCAATCCCAGCGCTCAGGAGGCTGAGGCAGGAGGATTGCTGTGAGTTCGAGGTGAGCCTGGGCTATATAGAGTTCAAGGCCAGGCTGAACTGCACAGGGAGACCCTGTCTCAAAAAGACCAA
>NW_004955408.1:6186255-6238489 GCF_000276665.1 Chinchilla lanigera | reverse complement strand
ATATATGGAAAGGGAAAGATATACAGGTAGATGTTTACTTATTCAATAAATACATTCAAGTTTTGAGCTTATGTGCCATGAACATATTCATATGTTCAGTGTTGGTGACGTGGTGAACACGATCAGCTCTACCTTCGCTTTCACAGAGCTCAGGCTACGGGGAGAGACCGACCCTGACGAGGCCACTGCAGTGTGGGACGGAGCGAGGCAGAGGGAGCTTGCAGAACACACAGCAGGGACAGCGAGCCCGTGCTTGGGAACTGAGAGCTCAGGGTGGGAAGCAGGCAGAGAGAGAAGGGCAGGGGAGCTCTCGCCTTGCATGCATGAAGCCTGGGTTCGACCCCACCAGTGAGAAAGAGAAGGAAGGAGGGAAGGGAGGGAGGGAGGGAGAGAGCTAAAGACATATTATAGAGTGATACATACACAGCCATGTCTATAGCAGCACAATTTGTAATAGCTAAATCTTGGAAGTGGCCTACATATCTGTCAACAGATGACTGGATAAAGAAATGTATTTATACATGATGGAGTATTACTCTGCCATAAAGAAGGGTAGGTTTGAGTCATCTGTAGGAAAATGAATACACCTTGAGATTATAATGTTGAGTGAAATAAATCAGACACACAAGCTTCAAGACTGAACGGTTTCTCCTCTACAAGCTCAAAATATAAATAAAGTGCAAAATTAAAGACAGATAATAGGAATAATAGGAAGGGGACAGATTTTTTGCAGAAGAGAAGGGGACCAGAGAAGGAGGGGGCGGGCGGGAGGGAGGGTAAAGGGAAGAAGAATCTGCTGTGTCACACACGGCCCGGCTCCCCATGATGAAGGAGATCATTATGTGCTACAAGCACGTACTAATAAAAATAAAAAGAATAACCAAAAATAAAATGAAAGACAGACAGGAGGAACCAGAGAGCTAGATCGCCTGTAGATGGGAAAGAGATTAGAGAAGGAGGGGGGAAGAAGGAGAACCAAGCCGTGCTGTGCCCACGCACCCACTCCCTCAGGGGAACGGAAACAGTCCGTGCTGCACACGGGTTCTAATAGAAAATACGTTAGAAGGAAAACTAGTAGGATAAGGGCCACAGGCATTTGCGCAAGAGAAAAAGGCCAGCCAAGCCCGCAGGGCCGCGAGGAATAGAGAGGCAAGCAGCCCTCGAGCGGTGAGCTGGAGCCCCACAAGGGCCTTGAAATGCTAACACAGAACCCTGGTAAAGGGGCTGGGGATTTAGCTCAGCGGCAAAGCGCCTGCCTGGCAAGCGCAAGGTCGTGAGTTCGGTTCCCGGTACCGGAGAAAAACCAAAAACCAAAAAAAAAAAAAAAGAAAAAAAAAAGAACCAAGGTAAAGTCCGAGGCTTCACTCCCTCTTCCGCAAAGAGGAAGGCCCAGAGCGCCTGCTCCCTCCTGCGCCGCCGTCCAGGGGTGGGGAAGAAGAGGGACAGGAGGCGACAGAGGCAAAGCAGGGGATCGCTCCAAACTATTCCCTGAATCTTCACCCCAAATCCAGTGCAGCTGCGTATGTGAGCGATGGAAACCTCCCCCGGCAGGCAGCCTTGAGACTGGCACGCCTGTGATCCCAGCACTCGGGAGGCTGAGGCAGGAGGATCACTGGGAGTTCAGAGCAGCCTGGGCTACAGAGTGAGTTCAAGGCCAGCCTGAACTGCATAGTGAAACCTTGCCTCAAAAAGAAAGAAAAGACACTGGTGGGGTGAATCTTACCCCCCACTTTCAGGGGGGAAATGAAATTAAAACCTCTCTGGCACACAGAAGGAAGTGACAGGCCTAGGGCCCCCCGGCCGGCCCGGTCCAGCGAGCGCTCGGTCCCCTGCTTTGCACCTGTTTCCCCGGCTCGCGGCGCCCCTCTCTAAGGCGAACTCCCCAGCCCGGCCCGCCGGCAGGAAGCGGACGGGGGCAGAGGCGCGGCCCGGCCCGGAGAGAGCGCCTGCAGGGAGGGTGCCCAGCCCCTGTCTTATTTTAAGTAGAGCCCCATGTTAAATCTGTTCCAGGAGGACGAGGCGGGCGAGGGCCGCTTCAACTTCTCGGCCTACGGCATGGGCCCCGCCTGTCTGCAGGCCAAGGACGGCCTCTCGGTCAAGGGCGCCAACAACAGCACGGCCAACCCCGCGCCCGCGCCCTCCAAGTCCCCCGAGGAGATGCGCAAACTCTTCATCCAGAGGGCCAAGAAGATCGACAAGATCTCCCGCATCGGCTTCCCCATGGCCTTCCTCATCTTCAACATGTTCTACTGGATCATCTACAAGATCGTCCGCAGAGAAGACGTGCACAACCAGTGAGGGGCGGGCGGGGCGCAGGGAGGCGGCGGGCGAGGCCGGCCCCCTGGGCCCCGCGGCGCGGGCGGCGATGCATGAGTGCGGAATGCGGCGCTATCTATCTAACCCGGGGCGGGGCGGGAGGGCGTGTCTAGCGGGAGGCAGGGGTGGGCGGAGGCGGGGCGGGCATGGGCATTGCCGCTTTCGCGCTGGGAGTCCCCCGCGAGGCTGCCGTCCGCCCCAGCGCAGAAGGAGAGCAATGTAATATATGATATCTATTCGTGCTTAATAGTAACGCAAAACCACCGGAAAGATTTCTTTCTCAACCTATCAGCCTAGTAACTGCTTCAATGTTTCCAGTCACCGAAGCGATGGACACTTTCTCCCGGAGTGGAAACAGTTACAAATAAGCTCGCTCTGGTGTGCGCGTCCCTATCACCCCCCTCCCCGCGCCGGTCGCGTCTCTAGCCCCGAGTAGGTGGACACATGCCAAAAAGCCATTCCGCCTCTGCTTCCAGAGCGGCCCTTGGCATGGACTTGAGCAGCGGGGAGGGGAAAGGTGGACGCGAGACGTCGTGGCGACGCGATGGGGCGGTGCAGGGGCTGCGGGGTTGAGAACGAAGGCGCCCCGCGCCCCGAGGCCAGGGGCGGCACCCGCCGCTCTGCGAGGTCCTGGCTTCTGCGTCCTGACACCCGCCCCGCCGGCCCTTCACCACCGCCCGGCAGCGCCGCCGGGGCCCTCTCATCTTGCCGATATGCAATCTTTTTTATGGTTAAAAAATAATAATCTCAAGAAATAATATGCAGATAGACTGAGTGTAAACAGATGTACTTTTCTCAAATGTCTATTTTTTTGGACTAGCTAGTGGGTGCGTGTTGGGGAAGGGAGGACCGGGCGAGGAGACCGGCTGCTTTTGGAGTGGTCCCGCGGTGTGGGCTTTTGAGCGGGGAAAGGAAAGTACTGAGGCTGCTGCGGACCCGGGATGGATGGGTGGGAAGAGAGGGTGCTGTCTGGAAAGTGTTCGTTGTATTCTGACCTTTCGTGTACCACAGAGAATGTGAGAAGTGTGAGGGGATGACCCCGTGCTATTTTTATAAGTCTTTTGTTGTTGTTGTTTCTTTTAGGTGCTTTGTTTAGCTTTACCATTTGGGAAAGTTAGGTAAATATTGCTCTTCCCTTTGAAATCTGAAGTGCCAGAAGCATACCAGGGTAGCAAGGGCGCCGCAGAGGGAAGGGCGAGGGCCGGGGAGGTGAGCCGGGGAGGCGAGTCGGGTCGGAGTGCAGGGCCCTGCCCAAGCGCCGGCCGGCAGCGCCAGGAGGCCTCCGTGGCCTCTGTACCCTGCGCCTGCGCTGTCGCGCGTGCTCCCCGCTTCGGCCCGCGGCCAGAAGGCTGGGTGGGCTTCCATTCCCTTCTTTGCACTTGAGTGTCTTGGCTTTGCACCCCAGTCAGAGCCTGGGTGGGGAAGGATAGCTGACAATCAGTTTGCGCTGACACTGGGGGTTCGCTTGTGTTGCGAGGGCATCCCCAACTTGGGGCTGGATGGAGGAGGCGGAGGTGGGTGTAGACACGCAACCCCGCAACCCCGAGGGCCCAGCCGCTGCTCCCTGACGCACCTTTGCCGGGGAGTGTTCTCCCATTCCCGGGGCACAGCGGCCAGAGCCCACCCCGCCTTGCAGAAAGCAGGCCGAAGCGAGGACCTCGAGGGATTTAGGCAGGGAAAATGCACCGTGCCGCTGGAACAGGGCAGGGCTCCGAGGCCTCAGTGCCAACAGTGTTTACTATTCCTTGCCTTCCTTTCTCCCGGTCTCTGTAGACCAAAAAGCGAACTGTACCCCAGTCCCGGGTGAAGGGGGATGGAGCCCGAGTCCTTTTCCTAAGAACTCCAGGGAGGCAGGGGTCTCTCATCCAAGCCCACCCTTTCTCTCAGCACAGACAGGCCTCCGAGGGAGGGACAGTGAAAAGGAAAGGCTTCAACAACCACCACCTCAGGATTAGACCGTGGGTCACAGAACCGATGCGAGCACACTTCCTGAGCACGGCCCTCACCTGAAGGGGAGGCACTTTGACTCTGAGTCTTTGGAGAGGCCACCAGTCCCTTTCACTAGCACTTTATTCACTTTATTTAGGTAAAAATTCTTTCTAATGAAAAATTAATACATCCCCTCTCGTTACTGGACTAAATTCAGATCGTCTAAAGTTGAAGTGAGTCGGGCAACAGAGGCAGTAGGTCTCTACCAGAGACTAAAAACAATACCCACTGCTCTAAGACGTTCCACATCCGTGCGGAACAAAAATACCTTCGGGTTCCAAACTGGCTTTCTGCCGGCACCACCTGGAATCCCCTGAGACAGACATCACGAGCGCATTTGCACCCGCTCTTCCGGAGCCCTGGCCTTCTGCTACCGTGCTCCCAGGTTTAACCTGTGGGGCCGCTGGGAGCCACGGGCAAAGCAGCAGCATCCGACTGATTATGGGTCCTCTCGCCAACTATTTCAAGCTTAGCATCACTTGTGGAAAGTCAGCGGGAATGGAGGCAGCATAAGGAGTGAAAGAACCCGAATTCAGTCCTGATTTCACCGCGCTGGGCCCGTGACCAAGCGTTAGTCTCCCTGAATGCACCATGAGGAGGGCGGTAGGGCATCTAAACTCCCTCCTGCCTTCCTCGGACTGCTCTGTGCTAGAGGAAGTTCACACAACTGAAAAGCTAATGTCCCTTAAATTTCTCAGCGCTCCACCTGGGTGGATGAATATATATGCGCAAAGCACCTGGACCTGCACAATTTTTGTTTTCTTTCTTCTTTGCAAAATGTGCAGATTCTGTTTTCCTTTTGCACCACTTTGTCAAAGCTGAACCATGGTGGGGAAACAATAGCAATCATTATGAAGCCAAAAATACCTTGGGAAGGCTGAGGCAGGAGGATCATTGTGAGTTTGAGGCCCACCTGGGCTACAAGGTGAGCTCAAGAACAGTTTGAACTGCATAGCAAAACCCTGTCTCAAAAAAAAAAAAAAAAAGAAATCTTGGGAATGGAAGCATAGTCCAAGGGAAGATACTACCATCGACAGGTAATTAGTAAGGACTTAGCATTAAATTACAAGAATCTCATCATTATAGGAGCTCAAACCAGATAATTCAGACCAAATGTTTTAGGTGGTTCCAATGAACAGGGCGGCGCTTTCCTAATTCCTTCTTCTGCTTGAGCACAAGAGATTCTATGCACGGGGGTTACAGACGCCAAGTGTGTGTTGGGTGAAGAACTGATTTAGCTGCAGTAATGAGGTCACTGATTTAAACCATTTACGTGTATACACTGGTATTTATGCTTCGAGGAATTGCTGATTTCACCCAGCTCCAGCGCTGCAGCTAATCCCAGGAGTCCGATAGTGATAGCAATGGCTGCTCACCTATTTCTTTACAATGTGTCTTGCTTGTTTCAAGAGCAGCCAAAGTAAATGGCTCAGCTGGTCCTTTTAGACAACCAAGAGTCCATTCTTGGCTAAGGCTAAATAGAGAATAAACATGGATGGACATGAACAGAATGAAAAAAATGTCTATCAGTATGTATGTGTGTGTATGTTAATTTTTTTTTAATTTTTTGAGACGGAGTCTCACTGTCTAGTTCAGCCTGGCCTTAAACTCACTATGTAGCCCAGACTGGCCTCTAACTGGTGATCCTCCTGCCTCAGCCTCCTAAGTGCTGGGATTATAAGCATACATCACCATACCTGGCTTATGGTTTTTTTTTTCCTCCGGTACCGGGAAAAACTCACGACCTTGCACTTGCCAGGCAGGCGCTTTTGCCGCTGAGCTAAATCCCCAGCCCCTGGCTTATGTTTAATATCTTGGATTTAATTCTATTTTTTGTTTAAATCTAGAAAGATAAAGAAGGTTGATCATTTGACCTAAATTATATTTTTTCTAAATTGTCAATAAATAGGAAAGGAGTCCCTTTCAAAAACTCACCAATATTTTAAAGACTATTTTTTTTACGTTTGAGAGAAAAACAAATATGATGCAAAATAGTTCCTTTTCTTCAATGTATGCATCTCCATGAGCATCATAAAAAGAGATGTGGTGTTACCCAGGCGTGGTGGCGCACTCCTGTAATCCTAGCACTCGGGAGGCTGAGGCAGGAGGATCATTGCCAGTTTGAGACCAGCCTGGGCTACAAAGTGAGCTCAAGGCCAGCCTGAACTGCATAGTGAGACCCTGTCTCAAAAAATAAAAAAATAAAAAATAAAAAAGAGACATGGTATTTTACAGGATCCAGGATATTATATTGTGGAGAGTAGGCTGGTACTCCAGCAAAGCTGGGACCATCTCTGATCATAGTCTTCTGTGAAAATTAGATTCCGTCCTTACTTGGAACTCACTGAAACTGAAGGGGATTACCCTTGTGTGTGCAGCGACTGCACGCTTGTAGAAGCTGGCCAGCGAGGGTTTGGCTTGTAGTCGGGCAGTGTGTAGTAGCTCTAGCACTGGGTCCAGGATCTGAGATTTGCAGCTAGCTGCTTCCATCCGGCTGGAAGCCCAGTCCAAGATGACGGACATGACTCCCAGAGCCCTCCTACTCCCTCCGCAAGCATCCCACGGCCTACCCACTCTCTACCCACTGCAAGAGGCAGGCGGGACTGGTCTTGTATGGGCTGGGTTTCCTGGAGTAGCTAAGGGGCTCCACTGGGGCTGGCAAGGTCTGCTGAGACAGGGCGAGTGCACCTCTGCCCCCGACCTACAGCTTCTTTCCTTCACAAGCCAGCCAGACTGACATTTCCTTAATCAGACAAGCAGGGAACATATTCTGAAAGTGTAATTTCACTTCTTTTCTTCCACTAAGGCCATCAACTCCAGAAATTTGAATTAAGAACCTTCCTATTTTCCTCTCATTCTCAAAGCTGGAAACAAGAGCCTATGATCAAAGGGAGGAACAAAGAAATATGCTTTGTTTTAATCAAGCTAGCTTGTCTTGGAGACGTACTTGTTATCAGTGTTAAAAAAAAAAAAAAAAAAAAAGCATATGTGTTGGTGAGGCTTTGGTCTCAGCATACCCTGAAATCCTCACTGATAGAGAAAACACCCTTAGGTAGGATGTTGTATCTGTAGAAATAAGGAACATTGTGAAAATCCAGAAATGATACCCAACCCCGCCAGAGCCTGATGTTAAGAGGATAAAGCAGTGGTTTGTGTCCGACTGTCTCAGCTGAGGGGCCAGAATGTCAAGGCGGACACAGCCCACTGCAAACCTCTCCCACGCCTGAGCCACTTAGCCCCTGGAGGGCCCACACTAGACTCACACTACACACTGAGACTTCCCCTGTCCCAATTTACTCTCCTTCTGCTTCTCAGAGGTGACTCAAGCTGTGGAGACAGCAATGTCAGGGGGCAGGTTTGATCCCACGTGGCCGTTACTCTGTGTCGTTCGGTTGGAGTTGGGTGGTTTCTTAAAGCAATAATTAAGGTGCTTTACGGTGCTTTGGAACAGCAAAATGGGTCCCAAAGTAGAACCTATTGCCCAGTGTTTTTTAGGATCGTTAAGGCCTTGCCAGTAAACGTCACAGCTGCTGGGGCTCCCTCTCTGCTCTCTACGCCTCCCGCTGCCTCCTCTGCGGCCATTTCCTATCTCATCAGTCTATGCGTCTTATTTTGGGAAGCCAAACTCTCCTGGAAGATGATTTACTTCTAAGGCAGGTGGAAAGAGACCAGAACAGACCTAGTAGCTGCTGTCTCATTTGTTTTAAGGCGTGATTTCTGTTACTCCTCTTTGCCCATGTGTTTGTTTGGGGTTTTTTTGTTTTGTTTTGTTTTGTTTTGTTTTTTGGGAAGGTGGTACCAGTAATTGAACTCAGGACCTTGCACTTGCCAGACAAGGGCTTGTGCCTGCCCATGTATTTTGAAGTTCCAGTGCTGTGGGAAATTTCCGCTGGAACACGAGTGGAAAAGTCAGAGCGTACTGAATGGTGAGCCAAAAACATACCCTTTAGAGGGCATAGTGATAGAAGTCATTTTCTACATAAGGCCATTAGCCAGCTGCAGATCCATACCAGCTAACTATTCCAGCGAGAAAGGCATCTGCTGGTTGTGTGTAGATTCCAAGCGTAACACACCTCTCATTCCCAGGTCCAGCTCACTCCACAGCCCCTGATAGTACCTCATTATTGCCCTGTGGTTCTTCCAGTCCAGTTGTTTTCTTATGCAGCTATACCACGGAAACCCAGTGCCCTACTTAAGCACACCTGCCTTGGGAAGCCCACAGAGGTCATCAGGAGGCAGAAGATCCCCATTTTGGTACCTTAACTCACAATGCAAATATGATATAGGCAAGCTGCTCTCTTGGCTTGCTTCCTCTCCTCAGGAGGGACTTGCAGGAGATTTTTCAAAGCCCAACTCTGGGAAGTTTGATAGGTTGCAGAAAAGAAAGAAGGGTATACACTGTGCCCTAAAACGTTTTCTTGTTCTTCATTTTACTGGTGGGCTTGGAACCCCACCCCTGTCCCTTCTGGTGGACGGGAAGGGAGAGATTTCAAAAAGAGGAGCGTGAGTTGTGACCGCCCGCAGCGGTCTTATTCCTTTCCCATGAAAGTCGGGGTATTTCGCAGCGCTGGTGGACCTGCCTCTAACACTAGCTTCCACCTGACAATCCCATCGCACCTCAGAACGTTCCGGCCTCACGCTATAGCCTGCATGTCCTAATGTCCTGCGAAGGCTGTGACCCCTTTCCCACTGTAGTTTGAATCCAGAGGCTCTGGAAGAATCAGAGGAATGCATCCACGCAGAACTTGTGAAATAGCCCTGGGGAAATAATCGAGGTGACTCCAAGTCCTCTCCCTGCCCTCCAATTTCATCATAACAGGAAACTTCCAGCAAGATTTAAGAATCTTGTATCCATCAGTGCCCCCGTGTGTCCATTCCTGTTCGTCCAGTTGCAGTAGCAGAGAAAGTGAGGCCCTGCCAGGTCCCTGGGAAAGTTGTCGAAGCTACTCTAACGCCAAGAAGCATGGTAACTGACCTGGCTGGGGTGAGCCAGCTCTCTGCACCTCCCCAAGCAAAACCTCACCCTGGGAATGATGCTTCTGAAAGCACTTCATTCCCACAGTTACAGCGAACATGCCTCGGATCAGAAAGCACGCTTCCTGTGCCTCCCAGCAGGGGCATGTGTATGCCCTGTATCAGCGGAACCTCTTCAGATGTTTATATACTGTGGCAATAGGACAAAGGGTCTTCACTCTCCCTTCATGTGGCCCTGGAATTAATGAGAATATTGCAGACTGAAACATTTTTTTTCATTCTGTTTAAAAATGAATTAAAAATTTGTTTTCAGCTTCTCATAAGATGATAAAATTGAAATCTTATCTGAAACCATCCCTGTCCCAGTGGTCCCATGTAGCTACTTCCTTCTTTCAGTTAAGGCCAATCCGAAGGATTCAAAACTGATACTACATACCTACCGGACGGGTCGGTATGGGTGAGACATAGTGAAATAGTACTGTATAGTCTAAGAGGAGGGTATGGAGGCAGCCACAGCAAAATGCGTTCCAGTTCTCCCACCTGCGAACAGTAGCACTGACTCAGGTGATCATGAAAAGCTTTTCTAGTCCTTCTCCAGCTGTCTTTTAGTTGCAAGAAAAAGGAAATACTTCCTCGAGACTCTTCGAGGCCCCGCTCTTGATCCTAAGCTCTCAACTTTGCTTTCTCTAAAGCCTGTCACAGTTTCTCTCCGGCTTTCCGCTCGCAGGCATGTTACCCTGTGCGGGCTCACCATCTCCGTCAGTTCCTTTGGGGATGCTAACCCACATCCGGGTAAGTTATGTGGTAAGGCTTTCTATCGCCTCTCAGAAATTCGCATCCCTTCTACCTGCCTCAGAAGAGCTCATTAAAGAGCCTTCAGAGCAGCCGGTTTGGTGACATTTCCTCAGTGCTAAGCTGCTCTGCGCTGGCCTCAGACCTGGTGCACACACTGAAAGACCTAAATTCTGGCCGTGGTTCCACTTTTCAGATGCCTACACCCCTGCCCCCACAGATGTCATGTGAGGATCAACTAAGCAGAAGCGACCACGTTAAGTTCTGCAAACAGAGCAGCTGCCATTACGGGGAGGCTGGTGGTGGACTGTGACTAAGCCTTGAACACACAGTCACGCTGGTACTGAGTAACTCTTGTGCGGCAGTCTCTTTAAACTAGGAAGTTTAACTCCCACATCGCCCCTGATCCTACTCTCCACTTCATAAATCTCTCAGCCCGCTTTACAAGGTTAAGAACCTACTAACCCAGTCTGTGATGCACAAAAGATTGGAAGTTGATAAGGGCCACTTTTGGCTATAGAACTGTGGAACAGAAGAATCCAAGGAGTAAGCAACCAGGCAGGTGGGACTAGGTGGCACTTGGAGGGTCCTAAAACACTGGTCTCTGGAGTACCGCAAGAAAGAGAATTGTAATCCAAACTGTATTTTAAAATACTCTAAGGGAGGCCGGGCACGTTGGCACATACTCGTAATCCCAGCACTCGGGAGGCTGAGACAGGAGGATCCCCAGAAGATCAAGGCCAGCCTTGGCTACACAGCAAGATCCTATCTCAGAAAAAGAAAAGATAACTGTATAGCTGGAAAGGCTTGGAGTTGACTGGAGTCAAGGGCGGAGACTAGACCCTGTCTACAATTCTTCTCCAAGTCTAGAATCCCTTTCTACATTCACTTGATAAAGACCTACTACAAGGTCACAGGACCGAAAGCTGAGTACTCTTCCCTAACGCAGAACTGGAGACCGAGTGAAGTGAGATGTGACGGGGACAGGTGGAAACAACTGCGGAGGCAGAGATGGACTTCAGAGGGAACAAGCCTGTCTCGCAGGGACAACCGAGGATTCTTGCAGAATGGAGCATTCAAGCTCAAATTTCAAACAAATTTATTTCCCATGGGAGTAGTTGACTCCCTGGATATAACTGCGGTCTCACACACCCTTGAAGAGTTAGTTTAACTCCTAGTGGGCAGTTTCCCAGCCACCTCCCCCAAGCAGGTGCTCAAGTGATAAGGCCTTTTTATACCCAGTGCCACTGAAACAGTTCCAAAAGTGGTGGCCTAACCAGTGGTCCAGGGAAGGCGGGGTCTCTAAAGGCTCTACTGTCATCCAAGCTCTGGGGAGTGCAGAAATGGACGCACAAAAGCAATGTGTGAGCAAAATCCTCCCTGACATTCCTGCTCCTCCCCTCCCCACCCCACCCCCCCGCCCTGTGCTGGGATTACCTGTCCACTAGGTCAGCTGATATGACAGGCTGGCTGTCCATTTCATGCGACCAGGCCTCTGCTGCTGTTGGTTTTCCACTTGGCCTCCTTCAGCTGCACCCAGAAACTTGGTCTTTGGCCGGCCGGATGGACCAAAATGATAGGAGTGACCAGGGCCGTGAGCGCTCCCGCTGCGGAGGCTGCAAGCACCTGTGAGCACCAGATGCTGGCAGGAGAGCGGCCTCGGGACTCTAGTGGCTCCAGCTCTGTTCAGTGCGTCTCAGGGAACTGTTAGGGTACTTTGAATGATTGTTTCAAAACGTTTCAGGGAGGAAAGCAGCTCCACCTCTTGCGATGTGTGATAAAACAGCCGCAGAGGGGCTGGGGGTTTAGCTCAGCGGCACAGCGCCTGCCTGGCAAGTGCAAGGTCATGAGTTCAATTCCTGGTACCGGAAAAAGAAAAACAAAAAACCAAACCAGCTGCAGAGAACTCCCAAAATTTGGCACGTCACAGCCAGGATTAGGGTATGTTTAATCATAGGAAATATAAAAACATACCATTTCCATTTTTCGGGCTTTTTTCACCTAATACCTGTCGTCCTTCCTCCTGCTATCTACTAAATCTTCATAAGTCACCATACCACGAAAGCAGGGAATCGGAAGAGATACAGCTCTTCTTCCTACAGTACAGAAGGGGACAAAGAACTACCAATGAACCACTAACATGGGACGCAGGAAGTTATACAGGGAAGAAGGGGCCACAGAGGGGGCAGAAAACAGCATGCCGCAAGGTCATCTGGGCAGGACCGGGGATCCCAGGAAGAAACGACAGCATGACAAGATATAGAGGTAAATAATAAACGGCACATACAAGGCATCGTGAGTATCCTCACGGGAGGCACGTTTACAAAGAAAGATTTGGAATTCAACACAACATGCTTCAATGAAAAATAAAAGGTCAGTGCTTTGACTAGAGAAGGCAGAGCAGTTCATTCTGTCTTCTTGTGGGGCCTTTCCTAACTAACACAGGGTGTAGTGGGCAAGACACCTCTGGCAGTTCAGACTCTCCTGCAGTAATTTTGGAAGAACTTACCTTTTCCCTTATGTCTACATGGTACCCACTAGAAATTCACTTCTTTGAGGGCATCAGTTAAACCCATCAAGTACATAGGTCTAGTCTGTGCCAAGTGGGTACTAGAAAGGGGGCAGGCTACGGTAAAGTCCTGAACCCTGAGCACATTGTTCTACGTAATTCTGAAAGCTATTCCTCGTGTTGTTACTCAGCAAGCCCATACTTAGTACAATGAAGGTATTTTAAAGGGGAGCTTGTGGGCCAAACATTACCTTTTGTGGATCTGAAACATTACACAGAGCAGATCTGTAAGAAAAGTAGTCTAGCATGTCCTTTTACCCTCAATTAAAGGAAAATCTAAAATTGCTTCTCCCAACCTACACAGCATCTCTATTTTTTTATACATATATATGAATAGAAAAAATAAAGGCAGCAGTGTAACTGACTTTTATCAAGTCAATGCCTGTGAAAATAGGTAAAATGAAGTTTCTTCCATAAGTTACCTTCCTTCAACAAAATTAGAATATTTTGGGGAAAGATATTACCTGCCTAGTGAACAAAAGATTGCCCACATATCTTTTTAGAGTGGCGCTTACATATCAAGTAAGCAGTTTGGTAAACTCAACCTTTTCCACTTTAGACATATTCTACCTCATTCCAAGTGTACCACGCTCAGCACACCAGTTTAGCCTGAATGATAGCAAAGCAAAAAAGGTGGATGTTCCCACAAGGCATTTCAGAGCATTTTACATTCATACTGCTTTATTTTTAATGCTTCGATCTTTCAATACTTAAGCCGGTATAATATTTTCAACACTAGCAAGTTGAAATGAGATGAGTGAATCAAATTCCAAAGGGCCTATCCTGCTACTTTGCATATTGGATAAAATGCCTACTTCATGTTGATTCTTGTACATATTAGACAAACAATACAGAGCACTGGTCTCTAAAGTCTTCTAAAGTTTAACAGCCTCACCTGTAATCCCAGCACTCAGGAGGCTGAGGCAGGACAATCGTTGTGAGTTCGAGACCAGCCTGGGCTACAAAGTGAGCTCAAGGCCAGTCTGAACTGCATAGCGAGACCCTGTCTCAAAAAAAAGACAAAAAAAAAAAAGTTTAACAGCCTCTACTTACAAAAACCAAACATAGCAGGGACCTCAGCGGTCTCCAAGTGAAAAACTGGACAAAATAGGTATCTTCAGCTGTTACAAACTTGAAATGGGCACAGTGAATTGCAAAGTGACCCAAGACAAAAATTCTTAATACTATAAGCCTCCTGGCACTGCCCGAAGGTATTCTCACTGTCTGACCAGCATCACCCCAGAGCCAGTGGCAAAATTACCATAACCAGAACGGGTGCGATTACGCAGTGCACATAACTCGTCACTCGAAGGGAAGAACGGCTCGAGACGCAGTGCCGTGACTGCTCATTTTGCACACACTCAAACCAGTGCTTCCAAATCACAAATTAAACGCATTGACCTAAGACATTCCAAAGAAAGCTGTAACAATGTAAAAAATTGCTCAAAGTCAGCAGCTGGGGGATTTACATAATTTCTTAGATTCAGGAGCTTTTCGTTTTGACTCAGGAGGCACGCGCTGATCGGAGGAGCCAGCTTCTGCCCGTGTGCACCCTCCTCCCCAAACCTTGCCAAAGCCAGTGACTTCTGAGACTGAAGTCGTCTCCAAAGGACTTGCCCTCCGTGTTTCCCACTTCACCCACTTTGGTATCTGCACAGAATTACCCTTTTGTCTTAAAATTCCTCTGGTTTGTCATTTCAGAAGGTAAATCCCAGATGATTCTTCTCCAACTGCACATCCCCTCCCCTTTCTCCCAAAAAAGGGTAGCGGCCAATTTAAATGTGAAGACACACAAGGGATAAAAATTAGTAGTAAGTTTCAATTAGGCAATGCTTCCTGAAACCTAACACTTTGGTTCATTATTAGTATTCTCTCCAACTGAATTTATTTTAATCCCACACAAGGATATTGTGTATGGAAGCTAAGTGTTACAGGCAAGACACCTACCCCTGCGAGTTACAATTCTGTGATTTCCAGGACTGTGGGGAGGAGATGCAATCATACGGTTGCCGTGTGCTGTGAAGTGCTCGGTCATCCATAACGTAGGAGATTCAAGGTGATTCATACGTCCATGTGAGGCCAGAAAAGCCACAAGCCAACATAGCAGCAGCTTTGACAGCTAGCCAAAGAACAGGTTTCAAAGTCATAGCCTGGAGGCATCTCAATTAATTTGCCTGGTAAACTGGGTTAGAATTACGAAGTTCCTCTCATCTTTCCCTGAAGTGATAAGTCTTTTATATGGAAATCTTTGTACATATGTATAAACTTGGTATGGCCTTAATGCTGCAGTTAAGGGTTTGTTTGGCTATCACCTTAAGCAGCGATCAGCAATCAGTCGCTTCCTTAATGTAACATTTTTACTTCTTCCTGGACACCCAACCTTGAACAAATTCCCTTTGCCCTTTTACTCCTCCTTGTTGCATGAAGTCATAAAAGTTATGGCAGTTATTTTTTGGCTTGTAAAAAAAAAAAATCTGCCGTTTCAAGATGGAATGTAAAATTTGTGTGATACATGTATATAAAAGTATATTTATTGAATCATCCACACCCCCATATCCATGCTAATTCCAATGGAAAAAATTAAAATTTTCTGAAATTTTCTGTGGTTAACTCTTTACTGTTTTGCTAGCCTTCTGTAAGAGAGAAACCTGCATATAACCTGAGAAACGTTTCATTTTAGACAAGCTTTCATGTGAGAAATGAGAATTCACTTGTTCATTCAAGAAGTATTTATTGGCAGGTGCTACGGGGAATAACAAAGATGACACACACACACATCCTGCCCATAAAGAGCTTACAGTCTTAATACGGGATAGAACACACAGGTGGGCTACACGGTCGGGGGTGCATTTTCAGTGAGATGAATCTAAGTGTAGAAAATGAGCTGGACTAAGAAGAGGTATTACGAAGCCGAGAAGGATTCAAATTACGTACAGAGGGAAAAGAGGTGAAAGCCTGCTGAGGTAAATGGCAAGATGCAGCTGGGCGCCGGGTGCAGACAGGAGCGAAAAGGGAGGCAGGCGACTGCACTTGCCGCCTGGGTGACACCCTGGGTGACACTGGGGACGGGAAGCAGTGGAAGCAGCAAGACTGAAAACGAGGACAATCACTCTGCATAAACGCAAAGTGCCTGGGACACGCCAGGTGCAACACAAGGAAATGGCTCATTTCCCAGGCCGGGGACGGAAGAACCCAAGGACAGCCAGGGACTTCACTTCATCCTCTTGGGGGCCACTCCCCAAAATTTCCCCATGATTTCCTCCACTGAGATGTCACAGTGCCTCTAAAATTTATTGAATTCAAAACCTTCTCCAGGTATGCTTCCCATGTACAAATAAAAACAAAGTTACATTATTCGACTCAGCTATCACTAGGGACTCTTAAGGTCTAACTGCATCTTCTGGGAGAATACAGGGATTAACCCACCACCCCCAGCCCTCTTTCTCTGGGAACTTACAGTCTAACAAAGCAGTTAAGCAGGTCACAGAATTCTAACTCTAGGCTGACGGGTAAGTTAGGAACTAGGAGAAAGGTGTAAAGTGCTCCAGGAACACAATGCTTAAATTACGAAGGTCAGGACAGAACCTCAAACAGAAGGGACAAGACGGAATTAGATGAGAATGAACGTGTTCATTTCAAATTCTGGACACATCAGTCCCCCAGAGGGATTCCCTATTCCTGTTGCAAATCTCTTAGGGTGAAAACAGCTCTTGAACTCGATCTTTAAAAAACTGACTTGGCCGATGAAGAGACTGGGAAGCAGGGTGCAGACACAAGCATATCTTCAGGGGAGAGAAGGCACTTGAATCCATGGGATCGGCAAGGGCAGCCTCACTGAGGGACCGCCAGCGGCTGAGCATGCTGGAGCATCGTGTCCACGAAGAACGAGAGAAACACCTGGAAAGGAACATCAGGGCCTGGATACATACATGGCGCTGCCAGGTACTATAAAAGGTACACATCTAAGACCAAATTGCTGCCCCCTAGGAGCTTACAGTTATAACAAGGTGGAAAAGCACCACAATGTACAGAATACAAACCGCTGCAGTATTCAGGAGAAAATTACAGCTGAGTTTCAGCTACTAAAACATCAGGATACTCAATAGCCTTCTGAGAGCTAGTAGTAGGCCCATCCCTGAGGGGAGCACAAGGCAATGTCCTTAGACAACAAGCCCGGATCGGGCTGGGCATGAAGACAGCCCGAAGGAAACAGAGAAAACTTGGGTATGAAAATGGAAATCGAGAACGGACTGGATAAACACGAAAAACGTGGTGCCTTCCTTTCTCTGCCCACATCCTGATCTTTAGCAGCTCTAGCCTTCTATAGGGAACCTCGCCTGCTCCACACTTCCTCTATAAGCAGATCTGGGACTCGGAGCCATTAATATATCTCTTGTAAAGCGAAGGTTAAACAAACCACCTCTTAATCCCTTCCAGCATTAGTGATCTATGACTGAAAAGTTCCAGGAGTCTCTGCTGTCCACTGTGGTAGGTAATCATCAGAAAGGGAAGGAAAACTTTAAGGAAACATCCTGATTTTTCTCAAAATACATTTTTTTCCATATAAATCACAAACTCCTCTCAGCTAAATTCTACCTCCACCCCCAATCTTTTAAAATGTCACTTCTATCTATACATGAATTTATTTTTGAAATGTTCCATAGCTACTCAAGTTAGTGCGCACCAAATGTTAAGGGAACAAAAATGTCTTCTCCCCTATGTCCTTACGCTTGCTTCTTGGTATAATGTCTCCATTTAAAAGGACACAATCAGTGTATATACAATCTTCATAACAAAATTTTAAAATGTAAACAGATCCGAAAGTCAAACAGGAGACATCAAAGCTTAGCGAGAACCAGTAACCAAAGTGGCTTTAATTACAGTATTAGTTTAAATTATTTCTATCCATATTAAAGAGGATATAATCTCCCCTTTTTGTTAATTACTACCAAAAATATAGGCAAATGCCCCATAGGTAGCTTCTTGAAAATTACCGAAGTAAATGATGAATGTTTGGCAAACATTTTTAATTTACATTAGAGGAGGGGAAAACTTAAGTCACAGGTAGCATATCCCTTAAAATCTGGGACATACTTCCAAGTACTAAACGTGTACAGATTTCTGTAGCTGGCCAAATCATATAGTTTATAACGAGTTTCAGGTGGAACTATTTCCCAGTATTACTCTCACTTACATCGACCTAAAAAAAGTTACTAGGTTCAAGTCAAAGTAGAGAGGAAAAAGACTGGCCTAAGTTTTCAAAACAAGCCGAATTAACCTTGAAAAATAAACCTTGACTCTAAGCCAATACACAAAAAGGGTATCAAAACTGGAACGGGTTGGGGCTGTCGGTGACTTCCAGTCAAGCTTACTCGTGCAGGGCATATTCTGTGGCTAGTACGTATATGAAATTTCACATTACCCTGAGCTACAGATCCACTAAGCTTATGAACAGAAGTGTTTGTCTCCTCCATGTGCCGCCACTCCTCCTTATCATCCAGAGTCCACACGTCCACCAATGGTCCCCAAACTCCCAACATCGCAGTGAACAAATACAAACCCCAAAGGTATCTTTAAAGAAAGCCAAAAGCTTCTTAAAATCAGAACTATTTAACTTGGTTGTCATCTAATGTCACATGGCCACTGGTAGACTAGCAGCTCTATCCTACCCTAATCCCACAGACATTGCCTAAATATTTCTAGAACACTGTGGAAGGTTCTCTGTCCACTGCCTACCTTTGGTACATTTGGCAGTCAGCTAAAACCCCATATTCAAATAAATATTGATATTCCTTCTTTACAAGGTTAAAAAATGCTGAACTAAAAACTCAACAATTATCTCACCTGCACGCAGTTCTGCAGAGATTCTTTTAAATAGCACAAAAATGAAACAGATCAGTAGATATGACAACTGGAACTATTTAAAGAACTAATTCACTCAGCATAAACCATGGTCTACAAATCTAAACTTCACAGAGGTTCTATTCTAACTGCTTTCTATAAAGTGCAACCCTTTTCCACTAAATCACTAATTTCTACAAGGGTTTTCCAAAAACAAAGTTGGTACAGAAAATTACCAGGGAAGGCAGTTATTAAGTGTCAAACGTAACTTTAAACTCACCTGAATTATGTTATAATAAAATACTGTGATCACCCACATCCAAATTTCAAATGTGTACTAATGTAAACCAGATTAAGAAAACAATTTTAAGAAACTACTGCCATCACATAGGTTTTATAAACATCAAAAGGAGACCTACAATAAAATACAAATTCTATAATCTTACTTGCTCTCAAGAAAATGAAGACCAGCAATGCTAAATTTGTTCTGAATATCTTCCAGACTAAGGTCTCCGTACAGTAGTAACTTTGTTACAGGATATCCTACTCAAGCCAGACACAGTGGCACACACTTGTAATCCCAGGAAATGTGTTTCTGAGATGATGCAGTGACTTCCTGCAGTTAGGTTACAGCAGCATGCAGCAGACAGACTGCCACACTGCTCCACCTGGCTGAGGCAAGAGTCTGGGGCCACACGGCTAGGGAAAAAAAGAAAAAAAAAAAAAAAAAAAAGGAATACCCTGCTCACTAAATATGTCACTTAACTGTAAAAAGATAGGCATTGTACTTGTAAAGAAAAAGCAACAATTTTAAGGACAACCTTTTCCTTGCTATCTGCAGGACTCTGAGGCCTGGTCATGTAACTGTTCTGATGCCATTTCTCCCATCGGCTGTTTTAGTGGTAACATCATACAATCCACACGGGAGGCTTGAGAATGGTTTTATAAAGTGCAGCTGAACTAATGCTGTGGCAGTAACTGACTCAACCTAAACTGGGTAATTATTTTGGATTATCCTTTTCACTGCTCCAGAGCAAGAGCTCAGAGTCAACTTCACATTGAAAGCAAAAATATTTTTGGTAGGCTAAGATCTATTTATTTTCAACAGATCTTAAAAGATGAACCAAAATACTGAACCAAACTAAGATGATCTAGTTAAAACACTCATAGGTCAAGGGTCTGAAGCTCAGGAGCAAAGAACTACTACCATGCTACAGATGAGCGTCTACACTTGAAAAACCCGCAACAGTGAATGTGATCATCTGCTGTTCTTACAGAAAATGTCGCCCTCACTCAACATCCACTTCCTAGCTGTGCGGATGCATGCCTCCCTAAGTTCTTGTCCTTATCCTACATGCGGTCACATAAACAAGGGTGCTAGGATCCAGTACTGAGCATAAAGTTAAACCCCACCTTGCGAGTCTAATATTATTCAAAACCCCACAACCAAGCCAAATCTGAAGACTTGGAGTTACTGAGGAAATGTGTTTCTGAGATGATGCAGCGACTCCCTGCAATGAAGCTACAGCAGCGTCCAGCAGACTGCCACACTGCTCCACATTTAAACACATGCACACCAAGGCACGCACTCACAATTCAGTACAAGTAACAGGAAGGGAGATCTTCTTAGAGCAAATGTTACAGTAATTCCTAAGAGGTATTCACATTCCCTAATTATCTGAGGCCCATGTCAGGACAAAAGACTGCCCTCCTTCAATCAGCTCCCTGATCCCACCCTACCGCTCACCCACAGGAGGAGTACAGTGTCCCAGGCGGGGCGGGGCTGCTTCGCTTGTACACAACATCCGGGATGCTTGGTCCCCAGCCAGGGCAAGTGAGAAGTGGTGTCATACCCCATAGCCCCTCTGAATCTCAAACTTGCAAATGTACTCCAGGATGGGGTGTAACACCACGCCTTGTTAGTGCCCTTAAACCTCTCAGTGGGGTAAATTTCTTTTTAAATAAACCGAGGAAAAGAATCAATTGAATATTTAATTAAGAAAAATAACTTCTAAACTATAATTTACAACCTTGAAGTTCTTTTTTTGAAAAGTAACTCACAGCCAAGTGTAGTGATGGTGGTGGCACCCATCTGAAATCCCAGCACTCTGGGAAGTTGAGGCAGGAGGATCAAGTTCAAGCCCAGGCTAAGCAACTTAGCCACTTACAAGAGCCTGCCTCAAAATAAAAAAATAAAAATGGCTGGGGAAAAAGTTCAGTGCAAAGGCCGTGGGTTTAATCACTAATAGTTAACACTAATGTACACACACACAAACTCAGGCTAACATTTTTCATTTTACCACAAGCTTAATATAAGCTACAGAGATACAAACTGAAATCCTCCTAATTATCACTGGCCTGGGCCAAATAAAATGATCACAAGTTACTTAAACTGACCCAAAACACAGCCGGGTGACTTGAGTTACTTAAGTTTTCTTTATGTGAAGGAGATGCTACCGATA
This sequence comes from Chinchilla lanigera, assembly GCF_000276665.1. Taxonomy (NCBI): domain Eukaryota; kingdom Metazoa; phylum Chordata; class Mammalia; order Rodentia; family Chinchillidae; genus Chinchilla; species Chinchilla lanigera. The sequence goes on along the minus strand of NW_004955408.1, from coordinate 6,217,546 downwards.
TTCGTATATTTAAGGTACTGGGACCAAACTGGTAACGTTACACTTCATTTTAGTTTTAGCTAATCCTTTCACAGCAAGCCTACAGTTTCTCACTAACAGCAAAACAAAACATTCCTATTTCTATGCACATGCTATCCTCAAATGACAGTCCTAAAGTTCACCGCTGTTAATAAGAAAGTAAGTTAAATTCGACCAACCTGGTTACCCTTAGATTAGTAATGACAAGTTACCACACAAAGGTTTATTTCACACAGGTGTAAATAAAACCTTCACCCACCTCACACACAGCACTCAACAAATAACATAACTGTAAAATGAGTATTATTAGTCTATATTGCCAGATTAAATTTTCTTCCAGAAATATTTTAATAAAAATTGGCCATTTCCAAGAAACACCCACTGCATGCCCATCAATAAAAGAGAACCATAACAAAATAGGAAATTTACCATATGGCTATGATTTAAAGAAAAAAAACTGCAGACACTTGAACACATCAGTTAAGTCCAATGTTTAAGTCACATTCTTTCTTATGGACTATGATTAGGAATCTGATTAGATACCAAAATAAAACCTAATACAAATGCTCAGCTATTTGGGTCAAAGAACCTCTACAGAAACGTCTGTCCTCAAAGGCATTCCAGTTTGAGACTCAATTTAGAAGAATAAGGCATAACAAATGTTAACAGAAGTCATATAAGGTGAAGAAAGAGGGAGTCTACAATTCCTCGTATCTCTGAACCTAATAAAACAAATCTAGATTTATTTTTCTTTAAACAATTGCCAAGAGTGGAATTTCAGATAAATAGAAGGCACAACAGTTCTGCTCTGGTTGTTATTCGGATTTGAAGGGTTAGTATTTTTTTTCTTTTTTGTTTTTTTAACAAATACAAATGAAAAATTCTACTTCAAAAAAAATCTAACAGTTCAAGAAAAGCCTATCAATTGCATTCTAGACATTCAAAATCTATCTTACAATTTAAGTTTCAATAGTAAAAACAGGTTTTAGAACTGCTTTGTGATCAATAGCAAAAGAAAAGTTCTATTAACACCTTTTATTCAGTTTTTAACCATATCAGTGAGGATAGAGTTTTTCAAATTTCCCGTATGACCATTTTTCAACATCAGAAGATAGTCATGACTCTCAAAGAAGAAACGATTTGGATTTTCCCTGCCTCCAAAATGTTTATCAAATCCTGTACTTCTCACAGGCTTTTGAAACACGTAAAAAATAAGTAAGAAATATTCCAATGAATGAAACATACCAAATGTCAGTAATAAGTGACACATTCCTTTGGGGAAATGGCTGTTTGTTTAAAAAAAAAATCCAGTCTGTATATGCAAAGTAAGCAAGGAAATGCAGTCTTTTTTTTCTTCTTTAAAAATCTGTTACTCCTAAAATATCGTTCCATAAAATTGGAAGTAAAGGACTGAAAGGCCAAGAGAAAGAGGAGAAAGGGAGGGAGCACACACCATTAACACAAAAAAGTAAAATTATACAAACTGAAGCAGTTTATAACAGACTGGGGTCACACTCCCAGACACCGAAGGATGGCTGGCGAAATTCACCGTTCTGCAGGAGCTGGGGTTCTTTGCTTGGTGGAGACCGGTGAAGAGCAATTCACTGCCTTGGAGCAATCCCCCGTCCCACTCCAAAGCCGGGCTTCTGCACCATTCCTCCGCGAGGAGGGCCTCTCATGCCACCGCCCAGCCCACCTCGGGGGCCTCCAGGTCCGCGCAGGCGGTTGTCTCGACGGTCTCCTTCCCTGGCAGCGCGCGTCTTCTTCTCTTCCACATTCAGACGGACTTCACCTCTGAACATGATGGGCTGAAAGAACCAAGGTGACCGCTTACTCAGAGTGCTTACAGGAATAGCAGCTTACAAATCAGCCAAGTCCCCACAGTTCTTGTTCTGAGTTCAGAAAATGTATTCTTCCCATTAAGAAAACAGGAAATATGATTTGGTATGAAGGCTAGTTCGAAACACCCAGCTTAAACCCACCACAGCATTCGTATGGTTTAAGTATCTCTCGTTGTATATAACAAATGCCACTTCTTCACAGATTTAGAGGCTTCCGGAAAAACATCATATAGTATGAAAAGATGATACACTATATATTTATATAAAAATATATATACATAACAAAGCCTGTAGGTTATTACACTAATGTAAATAAAGCTTAAAGACTTGTAAGTGAAGGAAGGGCCAAGGAGGTTAAGGTACCTATTTCACGGCTCACAACAGCAGTGAAGAAGAGAAACGCAAAGCAAGGCCTACTGACTGGGCACTGAAAACCTCTATGCTATGGGACAGCATATCACATACCGTGGTCATCAGTGTTATGTAAGCTACTCACAAAAATATTACTGAAGGGAGTACAGTAGACCGTTACCAGTCTAGTGAAATGTAGAAAAGCCAGTTCCTGAAAGTACAAAGGAGTGATCAAAAAGTACAACTCCCAGGCAGGTTTTTAATACCAATGGCTAAACATGTTGGAATAAATTATATTTTAACTCTAAGACACAGTGGTAAGAATGTTCTCATGAACTAGGAGTGAGGCAGGTAAGGGGCCAATAAAGACAAAAAACTGCTTACCCTGTTGCTAAGGACCTTCTGCACAGGCTCAGAATCATCAAACACGACAAAGCCAAAGTTGGGTAACTTCCCACCGCTGTTTATGCGCAGCTCCACCACATTCCCATAACCTGCAAGCGAGACCCACAGCAACTCTCAGGTAAAGGAGCAGCGCATCTCCCTTCATGCATCAGGCATGCACTGTCCCGTAAGGCAGCCACCAGCTCCACGTGGCTGAGCCCTTAACTGTAAGCTAGTTCAAAATGAGATGCAGCATGAGTAAAATATACAAGAGCTCAAAGACTGTGTTTTCAATCAAATGCGAAATACAGGCTGAATTATGACTACTGAAAACGTTTGCAATCAGAACGGTTTTCAGATTTTGGATTACTTTTGTATTTTGGAACCTTTACACATGTACATACTGAGACGCCTTCCGGATGAGATCCAAATCTAAACATGATATTTATTTGTTTCATACACACCTCATGCAGACAGCCTGAAGGAATTCAATTGTCTGTGTAAGGTATGCGAGACGTGTGCATTCTGACTGTGACTCGTGACATGAGGTCAAGTGTGGAGATTCCCACTTGCAGCACACTAACGCTCAGAATGCTTCAGATGCTGGAGCATTTAGATTCTGGCAGAAGGAAGCTTAACCTGCACTTCCTAACACAGGGATACCATGGTCCTCTTCAGTAACTGGTTCCAGAAGACACAATAGGCACCAACAATGAAGAATATCAAACGAACAGTTTTGGCTAGAAAAGGTAGTGAGTCACAGGTCAATCAACACCATCAAGTTCTAGTTTGCAGGTCGGTACCAAACAAATGCCAAGTGCCAGGACAAAATTTCTGAATCAAATGTATCCAGTACCAAATCTGCTGAGATCTGAAGCAGTGGAGCACCAAAGTACAGTATGACTACTTTTACTCATTCAAATGATACTGCTTTAATACAATGGGTTAAACAAAATGTCATTAAATGCTGCAGTTTCTCTGTATTTTAACATAAATCCTGGGAAGACTTAAAATTACATATGCTGCTCATCTTCGATTTCTATTGAACAGTAAGTAGATAAACTGTGTTTGAAACTTAGCAACCTACTTTGAAAGAAATCTTTAAGTTCTGATTTGTCCACCTCATGAGGCAGGTTACCAATGAAGAGCTGGTGGCTGTCAGGATGTCTCACAATTCTCCGGGGTTCAACATCACCTTGCTCCCCAGCCTCACGGACTTAAGGAGGAACAAAAACAGCAATGAAAAAGTAAGTTATCTTTGTTCAGGGACTATTCATATACAATAGTTTTCTCTCTGCCCTAAATTCCATTAGCTCTACAAGAAAAGTGTGCACCAGTATCAACTGGCCACCCCAAAATAAGCCATCACTTCAGAATCACCTGAACTACAGAAATCACCCAGGGGAGCTCTTACTTGGTCTGGGTCCCCTCTGGGGAGGAATATTGATTCGTTGTTCTCTCACTCTTTGATCCCTCTGAGGCCTCTGCGGTGGAATCTGAGATTCAGGTTTAGACTCTGGACGGGGCTAAAAAATGTTTAAGTTAATTGTTGTGTAAAAAGACAATACATGCTTTTTTTTTCCCCAGGTTTTTTTTTTTGGTACCAGGAATCGAACTCACGACCTTGCACTTGCCAGGCAGGCGCTGTGCCGTTGAGCTAAATCCCCAGCCCCCGATCTTTTTTTTCTTATGAAGTCTTTTAAAAGGTAAGGCTGGGGCTGGGGATTTAGCTCAGTGGCACAGCGCCTGCCTGGCAAGCGCAAGGTAGTGAGTTCGATTCCCGTTACCAGAAAAAAAAAAAAAAGTAAGACTTAACCTAAAGAATGATAATCCCCACATAAGTTAAACACCTTGTACCCTTTTCTTCTGCTCTATATACAGGTTCCCATTCTTTATTTAAACCCTGGTTGAAACCACACTATCAAATACAAGTGATCTGGGGCTGGGGATTTAGCTCAGTGGCATAAGCACCTGTCTGGCAAGCGCAAGGTCATGAGTTCGGTCCCCGCTACCACAGAAAAAAACAAAAAACAAAAAACAAAACCAGAAAACCCAAATACAAGTGATCTGCCTCAAGCAGCAGTTTGATTAGAAACTTACCTGTGATGCCGGTACTTTCACAACATGAGGAGGTATCCCAGTAACAGGAACAGCTCCACTAGGAGGAAGATTCTTACTGGTCACAGATGCCCAAGAAAATGTCTAAGGGAGTAACAAACATTACATGGTGGCAATACATATCAAGACATTAACTCAACTTCCTGTTTAAAAACAAAAATCACATTCTCGTAGGCAGGATGGTGGTTAAAAATATACTGAGATTTTCTTTCACCTGCACACAAATTGAATGTGAAAATTTCCTGTGATGGCCGATCAAGGATGAGCCAAATATAAAGCTTAGGGGTCAAATAAGTAACTTTCAGTCAATTTCAAATCTGTGCATCAAATAAAACGCTCTCTCCAAAAACCTGCTCAGCTCTTCCCTCCCTAATTTACCCAATCTGTTGTATAAAGCATCATTCAACTGTAAGATCATCTTATGCATCTTTCTAATCTGTTTAAAAATTGTCTCTGCTGGAAGCAGTAGCACACACTTGTAATTCCAACACTCTGGGAGGCTGAGGCAGGAGAATCTCAAGTTTTAGGTCAGCCTGGGCAGCTTACTAGCAAGACCCCATCTCAAAAAACAAACAACAAAATAAACCCGTTATTTTGCTCTAAATATCTCATTTCCACTGCTGAGACTGTAATCCGAGGCATCATTATCTCCTACCTGGACTATTATCACAGCTACCTAACTGATCATCAATCTTCACTGCAGCATCTACAAGCTAAAATCATCTGTGTTTTTTTCTTAACCTGTGTGATGCCCAGAGAGCAAGAACTCTACTTGTTTTACCAATAACATTCTCCTATCTGTAACAATGCCTACCACAACGCAGGCACTTGAATAAATTGGTTTTTTTGTTTTTTGTTTTTGTTTTTGTTACCGGGAATCAAACTCAGGACCTTGTGCTCACCAGGCAGGCGCTTATGCCACTGAGCTATATCCCCAGTCCTTGAATAAATTATTAAACAAGTGACATCATAAAAATACTTACCCCATAAATATAGTACTAAAAATATCCCTTCCCAGATCACCAAAGGTAAAAATTCTGTGTTAACAAAAGATCCTAATGGTACTCATGACTAACTGAAAAGCCTCTAACTTTTGCAAACAGAAGTTTTTTTCTATTTCTATATTAAAGACATTATCAATTAAATTCCATCATATTATAACCCTAAAAAAGCTATGCCATTGCTATGGTTGTATCTGGATGTCCCCTCAAGTCATGCCGTCATGGGTGTGGGCTTCTAGAGTTTATGATTGATCCGTGGTCCAATAATGGAATTATGGGTGAGTGCTACACCAGCCCTACGGCGGATAATTTGCATACAATGTACGGGAGGGAAAGGGGCTGCTTGCTACCCCTTCTCCCTTTTTGCTCTTGTTACCTTTGCTGCTTTCTGGGTGCCACGAACTGTTGCCCCTATGTCCTGCCACCTTTCCTTGGAGCCAGCTGATTATAGACTGAAACCTTCACAAACTGCAAGCTAAATAACCCTTCCTTCCTCAGTTCTGGGCACCAGGTAGTCTGTCTCAGCAACGAGAGAAAAGTAATCAAGACAGCCATGCACTTGTATTATTATAAGCAAGTAATACTTTATAATTTAATGGACGAACTCTCCAAAAGACTAGGGGATTACTGGTATGGTGATAAAAATGGCACCTGTAATTTCAGGCCTAAGAAGCTGCTCGGGTTACCTGGGAGGGAGGGGAACACAGTGGTTACCTCTGAAGTTACAAAGCAATATGCATCACACCTCTTATCTGAGACATGGCCCAGTATTTAAGAAATGTCCCTGAACAACCAACATGAAAACCATCTACGGAAGTCAACCAAGCCAGGTGTGGTGGTACATGCCTGTAATCCCAGCACTCAGGAGGCTGAGGCAGGAAGATCACTGAGTTTGAGACCAGCTGGGGCCACAAAGTGAGCTCAAGGCCCACCTGACTGAACTGTGCAAGGAGACCCTGTCTCAAAAAAAAAAAATAACCAAGTATTTATACAGGAGAAAAAAAATATTTGTAAAAAAACTAGAATTATAATAAAAATGAAGACATGTTCCATACCCTCAAGTCCTCCTGTACTGTCTGAGCTATATCTGTAGGTGCTGGAGAAGAACTCTTCTGAGCATCCTCAGGAGCAACTTCTTCTAAAACAGGCTCAGACTTTTCCTCCTGGATTTCAGATGCAGGTTCTTGCTCTGGTTCTGGTTCAGGATCAGGCTCTGGTTCAGCAACAGGTTCCTCTAAATGTTCTTCCAGGTCATTGCTTTTACAGGAAAATTTGAAAACTATCAGTCTGCCTCCCTTGATTTAGCACAACTATTCCAATAATTAACTACAGAAAAATAGCTACTGGGGCTGGGAATACAGTTCAGTGGTAGACTGCATGGTCAGCGTGCGCAAGGCACCGGGTTGGACCCCAGCAAAGAAAGAAAAGTATCTCCCTCCTCCTAGAGAAGACCCAAGAAATGTGTATATGTATGAGTTTAAAAGAAGCAACTTTTGGCTGGGGATTTAGCTCAGCGGCAAAGCGCCTGCCTGGCAAGCGCAAGGTCGTGAGTTCGGTTCCTGGTACCGGAGAAAATCCAAAAAAAAAAAAAAAAAAAAGAAGCAACTTTTATAAAAGCATTCAATGAATAAATATTCAATGAAAAAAGTTTATTTGCTAAATTCTATAAGCAAATATATCCAAATACATCAAAATGAACCAACAACTGCTTCTCACTCAGTTGGAATTCTGAAACTATTAGAACTTACTTATCATACATCATAAACTCATATCTAACTGGTTTGGAGAAGGGGGAATAGGGAAAGGAAGTTACTGCTTTTTACAGCAATAGTTTTTTAAATCAATGTGCACATAATAACATTGTAATACTACACACTTAAAAATTAGGACAGGCTGGGCATAGCGACACACACACCTGCAGTTCCACCACTTGCAAGGCGAAGGTAAAGGACAACCACAAGCTCTAGGCCAGCCAGGACAACTACATAGTGAGTTCAAAGCCAGCCTGAACTACACAACAAGACCCTGTCCCTCCCCATCCCCTAAAACAGAAGTTAGGATAGTATATTTTTAGATATATGGCTTTTTCCACATGAAAAAAACTTATAAAAACACAGGAATTTGGGGGGAAAAAAAGATACTAGTTATGACTGAGGATAGCTGTTAAACTTCCACATAAACCATGAGCAATGTTGGATATATTAAACTCTTGATAAGAAATCTCATTCAACGCCAACTGTGGTGGCACATGCCTGTAATCCCAGCACTCTGGAGGCTGAGGCAGGAGGATCACTGCGAGTTCAAGACCAGCCTGGGCCACAAAGTGAGCTCAAGGCCAGCCTGAACTGCATAGTGAGACCCTATCTCAAAAAGACAAAAAAAAAACTCATTCAAAAAAAATTAAAAGTAATTTAAAAAGAAATCTCTGGGAGGCTGAGGAAGGAGGATCGCTGAGTTCGAGTCCAGCCTGGGCTACAAAGTGAGCTCAAGGCCAATCTGAACTGCACAGTGAGACCCTGTCTCAAAAAACACCAAAAAAAGAAAAAAATCTCAAATTTTTCATTTACAATCAGGGAAAAAAAACAAAACCAAAAAGCAAATGATAAGATACCATTTAAAGTCTTCATAGCACATTCAATTACCAATTAACAAGTTACACATTTTAAGTCAGTGATAACAAAAGCAAAACTTTTCTTCTGGAAAAACGAGACAGTGCAATTTGTTGTGCATCCCTAGAGATGCGAACATAATTTTCTCTACCTGACAGTTTGATCATAGAACGTTCCAGAATCATCAGGTACAACCTCAGGTGTCTGCTGTCTTTCTTCAGGCTCCTCTACTTCTTCTTCAGATTCTAAACAAGGAAAATACATTTAATAATTATAATTTCTGTTGCTGGGCATGGTGGCACATTCCTGCAATCCCAGCATTGAGGAGGCTGAGGCAGGAGGATCACTGCAAGTTCGAGGCCAACCTGGGCTACAGAATGAGCTCAAGGCCAGCCTGAACTGCACAGAGAGACCTTGTCTCAAAAACACCAAAGAAATTAAATTAAATTAAATTAAAATTAAATAAAATAATTGATGCTTAGTGAATTCACATACTCATTCTTTTACAATGTCTACTATGGGGCCACGGATATAGCTCAGTGGCATAAGTGTCTGCCTGGCAAGGGCAAGGTCCTGAGTTTGATTCCCAGTACAAAAAAAAAAAAAAAAATCAGTTGATACAATAATGTCTACCATGGTCAAAGAACAATGAAATAAATACACACATAAAAGAGAACAAGTCAATTCAATAAAATCACAGCTTAGACTTTCAGCACAGAATTGTATCAATGAGTGTTTTGGTTCAGAACATGAATCTCGGGTCGTATTTCCAGTAATCTAATGAGGCTCTTCCACACTACTAGCCATTGACCTTCTGCCAAAGACTGCGTCTCCGTGGCATACAAACAGTAGGTCAAGTACTTACGTAAGACTGTGTCTTGCACAACAAATATAAAGCACTTAAAACAGTCTCTGTCATATAGCAAATGTTCATATACTATTCGAGACGATTCTCTACAGGTCTTTTGCTACACATAGTCCATTCCTACCCTGTCTTCAACTGTATGGCAACTTTAGAAAAAGCATTTCCTCCCAGAGCCAAGGGGAAGCATTTTACTCTGTTTTGTAAAGGATTTTGGGCTACCTGGCTTTCCTCACAATAGCCCACCCTGTGTCTGTCGTCCGGGTGTACCGTCATCCTATTTTCCTTTTTTACTCAGCCCAAGCTCACTCTGCAAAGCCAGTTTCTGCCTAACTCTTCACTTTTACTTTTCAAATAAACTCTGTCACTACTAGGAAGGAAGGAAGGAAGGAAAGGAGGGAGGGAGGGAGGGAGGGAGGCAGGGAGGGAGGGAGGAAGGGAGAGAGAGAGGGAGAAGAGGGGAGATGAGAAAAGAAAAAACAAGACAGACTTGGGTTCCCTAAACTAGGGGTTCTGCACCTTTAACACAACTCACTGACTTCTTCATGGTGCTGTCAGTAATAACCCGTGCGCTTGAATTTAATGTCTTCTCCAAACATCCAGAACGTAAACTACTGTCAGTGTCAAAAGAGTAAAACCATAGCTCCCTCATGTCCTGAGATACGAATTATCAATGAGAAGAGAGTACAATGGAAACATTCAAGAAATCCGTATTCTATTAAGGTCAGTCCGACTCCATTTTACACATGTAGACAAGTAAGTGACAGCAGTTCCCTACTCACCCTCCTGGGGCTCAGTGACAAAGCCGCCAAAGACCTCATCTTGGTATCTGAAGATATCGTTATGAACATAGAATTTATTTGCAACAGAGCCCTGCAAAGCCAACAAGAAGTTGTCATTATTCAACAGGCTTTTAAAAAACCGAATCTCAGGTGACATAAAAAGAACTCAGAGGCGGGGCTGGGGATTTAGCTCAGCGGCAAAGCGCCTGCCTGGCAAGCGCAAGGTCATGAGTTCGGTTCCCGGTACCGGAGAAAAACCAAAAAAAAAAAAAAAAAGAAGAAGAAAAAAGACCTCAGAGGTATCACGTACATGTATGACCCTCCACAATGATGGTCATCATTATGTACGACATGTACTAATAAATTAAAAAACAAAATAAGCCAAATCATGCTATACAAATGGTCTTCATCTGTGAGAGACCGGGTCCTCACTCAGCAAATACCCGGCACTGTCTGGAGACATTTCCACTTTCATAACATAGGACTGCTACTATCCACAGCTATCAGATAGGCAGCAAGAGTAAAACTAAACATCCTGTAACATATATGACACCCACCTAGAAGAACTAGCCCAAAATGTCAGCAATCTAAGACTTAAAAGTCCTGTTTTACACTACACACGTAAAAACAAAATTATACTCAAATGTATTTTGTTTGCTTGAAACATTTATTTACACCATCAGATAGAAAGCTAAAAGCTGGTAGAACTCTATGAAGATTCCAAAATCAACTCCTCAAATTGCTAAGCAGCAGTCATACCCCTAACTCCAGGAGGTACTTAGAATTCTCTACATCTGTGTCCACTTTTGATTCCAGCACTCGAGGGTGGCGCAGCTGGAAAAGCGTGCTCGCACTCGGTTAAAAGACACGCTCCAGTTCATATTGGACAATGTTATTTACTGTTAACGTCTAAGACCATCTGCTCCTCCACAAACAGGTTACTGATCGACATATATACCCCACTGCTTACATGCATTAACAGTTTATATAATAATGCATACTCAGGCAAAGTTAGATTTTTTACTTTAAAGAAAAGTGATCTTGTTCAGTCTGAACCACTCTGGGCAAAGGTACCGACCCAACTATTCAGCATAAAATCTGGGGCCCTTTCATGGTAATCCTGACTGCAAAGGAAAAGAAAGCTCCTTGTAGAAACAGCTGATTCCAGAATCTGGGGCTGAAGCGGGCAAAGTCCAAGGTGAGCCTGGAACACCCTGTGCCACAGTTTCGAAGTGTTCTTCCAGGCCAGGGATATAGCTCAGTGACATAAGCGTCAGCCTGGCAAGCACAAGGTCCTAAGTTCGATTCTCAGTACCAAAAAAAAAAAAAAAAAAGTATTCTTCCAAGACCCAAAAAGGGTGGGAGGGGCTGGGATGTAGCTCAGTGGCAGAACACCCTGGGTTCAAGTCTCAGTAGTGCAAAGGAAAAAAGAAAGAAAAGGCAGCTTGAGGGGTTTACACTGCCTAGATGTGTCACACCTCAGACACAATATGAAGGTAGTAATGGCTTACAACTCACTTTATTTTACTTTGGTTTTTGAGACAGGGTCTTGCAATGTAGTTCAGGATGACTCTCAACTCACTGTGTATGCAGGGTGCCCTAGAACTCATGGCAATCCTCCTGCCTCAGCCTCCTGAGTACTGGAATTACTAGCGTATGCCACCACGCTTGGCTTTTATTCCATTTTTAAAACTAATCATTTGTGCACTTAAGTTTTAGGCCTCATGAAAGGTAAAAGGTACAAGAGAAAGAAACACCAACTAATAAATACAAAGGATAGGGTGAGAGAAGCTCCATTTGTCATTATCAGAATAGTAAATGACTTCAGCTATGAATGAATTAATGCCAAAGTTAGTGTAAAAAATTTGAAGATCAAAACAATTGTATAGTCTCAGTCTGCCACAATTTACAAATCAGAAAAGGAAAAATATGCCCGGGGGTGGTGGCGCATGCCTGTAATCCCAGCACTTGGGAGGCTGAGGCAGGAGGATCGTTCCAAGTTCAAGGCCAACCTGGGCTACAAATTGAGCTCAAGCCCAGCCGGAACTGCATAGCAAGACCCTGTCTCAAAAAGACAAAAACAAAACACAACAGGAAAGAAAAAAGTTAACTTTGCAGTGGTAAAACCTGATAAATCTCACCTCAAGGTACTCAAAGATAACAGGACTAAATGACATCATATACATCTTTGAGGTACTGAAAAATATCTATACATACGTGACTGTTCTTCAAAACTGTCAACAGCACAAGAAACAAAAGATTAAAGAAACATTACCTATGAAAAGAGGAGAGTGCTACCACAGCTAAATGCAATGTAGTTTTTCTTTTTTTGTGCTGCTGGTAAAGAACGCAGGCAAGTGTTCCACCACCGAGCTACATCCCATCCCTGTAACTGTGTACTGACTCTCAGACCTGGTTAAAACATACTGTAAAAAACAACACTGGCATACCTGCTGAAACTTAAACTGGGTGAGGTAGCTACACTCCTCCAGTCACTTCCCGAATGTGGCCACTGGGCTCTAGGAGAGTACTCCTTGCTCTCAGGACAGGCCCACCAAGTGTCTGAGCGGGACGAGACACATCGTGCCACTCCCTGACAGATGGTTTATTAGGAAAACCATGAGAAAGACGAGCAATCACAGACGCGGGCAGGAGCCGACAGGAGCACTAGAGAAGGTACGGGAGTCACTACACTGCTCTTGCAACCCGTAAGACTGAAATTTCAAAGGAAGATTTGTTTAAAAACACACACCTTCTTACTGTATTTCACTACTACAGCGTGAACAGTGACTACAGCACCTACCTCAGGAGCGAGGACAAACGTCTGCATGAACCTCCGCAGAGCCTGGTTGTTGTTAGACAGCAGTCCCATCACCTGGACCACCACACCGTCGTTCAGGGTAGCATGCGCATCCACGTGACGGATCTTGGTGTGGCAGTTGGTGAAGTTCTGTGACATCACTTTCCTATGAATTTCCTAGGGAATCAAAGACTTAATTTCTTAAAATTTATATAACCTACACCTGTACCAAATGCCCATGAGGAATATAACCATTATGTACTGCAAACATACTAATAAAAGTTTACACAACCTAAACAAAACCCAACACATACAGATAATATACTTAAAGTACAATACGGGGCTGGGCACGATGGTGCACTTCTGTAATCCCAACGTTCAGGAGGCTAAGGCAGGAGGATCGCTGAGAGTCTGAGGCCAGCCAGGGCTACACAGTGAGTTCAAGGCTATCCTTAACTACATGACAAAACCCTGTCTCAAAAAACCAAAACAAAGCAAAACAAAAGAAGTACAACACAGGCAGTCTCTGTTTTGTCTTTGGTTTTGTTTTCTTTTTGAAACAGGGTCTCACTATGCAGTTCAGGCTGGCCTTGAGCTCACTTAGTAGCCCAGGCTGGCCTCAAACTCGCAACTGTTCTCCTGCCTCAGCCTCCCCGGTGCTGGGATTACAGGTGTGCACCACCATGCCAGGGCTCCATTTTGTCTTTGTATACTCTACGCCTAGTGACCTCTCTTAAACCCTTTTAGGTAACTGCCCTGAATCAGCACTGTGAAAAAGCTTACAAAAGATGACTGCATGCTAAGACCAATTATCTTCTAATACAAAACCTTCAGAACGTACCACACAAAATCAACAAGTGTGACATCACAAGCATTCAAAGAAAGTATCATATGAACCAAGCAGTAATTAACTACTAAGTATGATGCACGGATTCACTGCAGTGTTACGGGTTACTTTCTCATGGCTTAAAGGCCTACACAAAGTTGCTACGCGTACCTTCTGTCCGTAGACTGCATCTGCAGGTTTTCCGTTTGAATCCAATCCGCCGTGGACATAGGAAGAGTTCTTTCCGTAAAACCTGTAATAGGAAGATAATTACTTGTCATCTTCAAGCTCCGTAAGACAAGTCTGGTACAAGTCGACCTCCCTGGCAGACTTGAAGACAGGAAGACACGTCTCCTCTTTTACATGCAGCCGTGCATCCAGACTCTGCTGAGTAGGGATGGCTCTCCTCCACGAGGCAGAACACTTACTTTTTAAGTCACAAGTTCCAGGTTTCAGGGCAAGATCATCTTGGGAAGAATCTTGGAGTTTACATTAGGAAAGTCAGTCACTTAAAACTATACTTCACGTTCCAACTAAGGAAAAAGACAGGCAGGCCGGGGGGGGCAGCTACTACACACCCCATCTCCCTGCAGTCCTCTGATACCCCAGAACAAGCGAGCTGTTCCCATTCAGCACGCGTTAACTCATCCAGGCAACTTCAGGAGTTTTTAACGTTTTTTACAGTAGGAATTTCGCAACGGGCATGGTGGCACACGCCTGTAATCCCAGCACTCGGGAGGCTGACGCAGGAGGATCCTTGTGAGTTCGAGACCAGCCGGGGCTAACTAAGTGAGCTCGAAGGCCAACCTGAACTGCATAGTGAGACCCTGTCTCAAAAAAAAGAAAGAAAACTTCAGACTTTAATCCCTGTAGTTCTAATTCATCTATATCCTCAAATTAAAACAATATTCCATCAGATAAACTACATGCAACAAAATGTGCATTTAGGAATAACTGCCATTAGTGTTTATCTGTTTTCCAGATACAAACATTTCTTCTTTTTGAGACACGGTCTCTATATAGCCCAGGCTGGTCTCAAACTTGTGGCAGCCAAGGCCTGGTGGCGCACACCTATAATCCCAGCACTCAGGAGGCTGAGGCAGGAGGATTGTTGTGAGTTCCAGATCAGCCTGGGCTACAAAATGAACTCAAGGCCAGCCTGAACTGCATAGCGAGACCCTGCCTCAAAAAGACCAAAAAAAAAAAAAAAAACCACAAAGAATAAAACAACACTTGTGGCAAACCTCTTGCCTCAGCCTGAAATACTGGAGTCAGTGGCGTGCACCACCACACCTGGCATAATAAACTTTTCTTAATAAACATGTACATATGTTATTTTATATCCTGATTCCATCTTCCTTACCCTATTGCCTTATTTCTAAAACTATTAAAAGAGGCCAGGCGTGGTGGTGCACACCTGTAATCCCAGCACTTTGGAGGCTGAGGGAAGAGGGTCACTGTGAGTTCAAGGCCAATGCAGGGCAACACGGTGAGTTCAAGGCTAGCCTGAACTGCATAGTGAGGCTCTGTATCATAAAAATAAAAATAAAAATAAAAATAAAAATACTAAGGCTGGGCATGTGGCTCAGTGGCAGAGTGGTTGCCTAGCATGCACAAGGCCAGTACTACAATGAAAATAATAATAATGAATGAATAAATAAAACTATTAGAAGGATGTACATCAACCAGAGAATCCATTAACTACCAGCTAAATCACTTTTCACTCTAAAAGACACTACACACATCACAGACAAATGTGGAGTGGACATGGCGCAGCATGTCTACAATCCCAGTACTTGGGAGGCTGAGGCAGGAGGATCTCTGAGTTTGAGGCCAGCCTGAACTACATAGTGAGACCCTATCTTAAAGAAAAGAAAAAAAATATGGGATAAGAGGATAACTCTTGAATAACAATACTGACAAGAAATAGAGTAATGCATTCAATTAGCTTGTTTTATTTTACAGAGGAAAAAAATTTCAAAATAATAGGTGGATAACAATGGTTAATGCATTGCATGCTGTTATTACATTACTCAGGTACAAGATATTGCTATGTAACTGTCCGCACAATACTAACACAACCCCTTTTTTTCTGGTGCTGGGATCAAACTCAGGACCTTGCACTTGCTGGGCACAGGCGCGTGTGCCGCCGAGCTGCACCCTGGTCCCCACCAACCGTTCTTTTCAATGAACTAACACAAATTAGTAGTATAATTATATTTTTTTTTTACTTTTTCTTCATTCTTTTCTCCAGTCCCCCATCCCCATTTATCTTTTCTTTTGAAGTTTCTTCACATTTTACAATACCTATTATACATTTTGGATCTTATTTACTCTTTCAGCTTCTCACACTAAAGAGACAATACGATGTTTACACATGTGCATCTGGTTTATCTCACTTAAGAGTATGGTCTCAAGTTGCATCCATTTACCTATAAAAATCTCAAGTTTATCCTTCTGTATAGCTTAGTACTCCACTGTATAAAAAGACCACATCACTTTTATCCACTCCTTGGTTGATGGGCATTTAGGTTGTTTCCAAGATCTCATTATTACAAATGGAGCTGCTATAAACATAGGTGCACACATATCACGGTAGTACACAATGCCTTTAATTCTGGGAAGATACCCAGCAGGGAATAGCTGGGTCAAATGGAACCTCCAATCCTAGCTTTTGAGGAACCTCCACACTGATCTTCACGGTGGCTGCACCAGTCTGCACTCCCACCAGCCGTGGAGGAGGGCCCTTTCTCCCCACAGCCCCGCCAGCATCTGTTACTGGTTGATTCTTGGTAATGGCCATTCTATCTGGGGTGACGGAGTCTCAGTGTTGTTCTAATTGCATCTCTCGGATGACCAGTGATGTTGGACGTTGTTTCCTGCATTTATTTGCTGTTTGTATTTCATCATCTAGGAAGTGTGTATTCATCTCAGATGCCCATTTTTGGACTGGGTCTTCAAATCTGGTCTGACTTTTTTTTAGTTCTTTGTACGCTCTCACTAGTAATCCTTTGTCTGAGGGACAATTAGGTTCTTTCAAGACCTCTTTTTTAAGCTACAAATTTATAACTTCTAAGGACAGAGAATAAAACACAACAAGAAGGCAGAATAATAAAGGGATAAAGAACAGTTTAAGCCAGGCGTAGTGGCGCACGCCTGTCATCCCAGAACTTAGGAGGCTGAGGCAGGAAGATCACAACATGTTTGAGACCAGTCTGTGCTACCCTGTGAGTTCAAGGCCAGTCTAAACTATATAAGGAAACCTTGTCTCAAAAAAAACAAGAACAGTTTAAACAGTTTAAAGGCTTATTCTACCCCCTTAGAAGACATGTATCAAAAGATTTTAAGTCCTTTACGCTTTTGTACCTACAATTATGCCTTACAAAATAGTAAGGATAGGCTGGGGATATAGCTCAGTGGCATAGCACCTGTCTAGCAGGCTCAAGGTCATGAGTTCGATTCCCGGTATACATAGACAGAAAGGAAGAAAAAGAAATGGAAAGGATAAAGAGAAACACGTAAAGTGTTTCAGAAACAAGGCTTAAAAAAAATACTATTTCCGTTTTCAGAAAAAAAAAAATTATGGTGCACATATATGTGCAGATATATAGGTGAGCTGTATCCCTGGTCCCCACAAAACCAGAAATAACTCCCTGAAAATAAATTTATAAATTTTCTTTTATACCTCATAATCATGTAATATGCTAAGTATAAAGAAACAAACAGTTCTGGTTTAGCAAATATGCACTATGTAACAATATGATATTTTTCTACACATCCACATAGGCAGTTTTATACAATGCAACACTATAAAAGAAGTACTGGGGTAACCCACATCATAAGAAAATTAAAGTATACTATCCCTCTTTAGCCACAAAAATAACATGATACATGTGCTGCCTTGAAAAGTGACCTCAGATTATCAAGTAAAGTCATCTTAAAAAGGACAGTGTTTTGAAACATAATTGTATCTACACAGAAAAACTGTTAAGTGTAGCATTACCAGATACTTCCAAAATGTGTTTTTTGCAGTGCTAGAATTGAACCCAGGGTCTCTTGCATGGTAATTATTCTACCACTGAGGTATACCCTCAGGCCTTACAAGTCGTCTCTGGAGGTTTTGTTTTTTGAATCAGGGACTCACTATGTAGCCCAGGCTGGCCTCTAACTCATGACAATCCTCCGGCCTCTGCCTCCCAAGTGTTGGGATTGCAGATGTGTACCACTATGCCCAGCTACCTTCTCAAATTTTATACCTCTGTGCTTTTAACTTACAACACGCATACATCGCTTCTACTAAAAATATATTCCCATTTTTAAAAGCATATGACACAAAAACAAGTTATTAAAGAACACTCTCAAATCAAGTTTTATTCTCTTGTTGGGGACAAGGTCTTACGTAGTCAAGACTGGCCTGCAGCTCACTCTGCAGGCGAGGTTCATCTCCAACCTGAGCTGCAGCAACCTCACAAGTGAGAGAATTCCAGGCAAGCACCACCACAGCCAGCTTCCAATACATTCTTCCTAAACATGGGATGATTATCCTGTGATGCCTCCTGTCTAGATGCTCCCCCAAAGCCTCATGGGGTTTTTTCCTTCGGAGTGGCTGAATCTAGAGTATGTGAGTGATTCGTTGTGCAATTCTGGGATTAAGGGTAAGTGACTGCTGGGTCAGACCACTGACTGGACTGTCACTGCCTCTATCGCGGTAGACTGGATACAATAAGAGACAGAAAAAGGCTTGTTTGGGGGTCAAGGACATAGCTCTCTGGCACAGCATCTGCCTGGCAGGCTTGAGGTCATGAGTTGAACTCCCAGTACCCAAAAAAGTAAAAGGCTTGTCTAGCTCTCCCTTGTTGCCTTTGCCATCTTCCACCTCCATGAACTGTTGTCCTCAGCCATGTGCCACCCTGCCTTGAAGCCAGCTGATTATGGACTTAAACCTCTACAAACTGTGGGCTAAATAACCCTTACCCCGTTTTAACTTTGGGTGCTGTGTATTTTGTCTCAGCAACAAGAAAAGTAACTAAGACATATCATTTCACATTTTCAGATATTACTTTTTAAGTTCAAGTAAAGTCTATTTTTCTTTTCTTTTCTTTTTTTGTCTTTTTGAGAGGTCTCGCTATGCAGTTCAGGCTGGCCTTGAGCTTACTTCGTAGCCCAGGCTGCCCTCAAACTTGCAAAGATCCTCCTGCCTCAGCAGATTATAGGCGTGTACCACCAGGCCCAGCTAATTTTTCTAATACATCATTTTAAAAAATTCTTGTGACAGGCATGGTGACAGATGCCTATAATCCCAACACTCTGAGAGGGCTTAGGTAGGAGGATCCTAAGCTTGAGTCTAGCCTAGGCAATTCAGCAAAATCCTGTCTCAAAAAATACAAAAGAGTTGGCGGTGTAGCTCAGTGTGAAGGCTCTGGGTTCAAAACATGGCTGTCACGCAACAATCCTACAAGGCTTACAATGAGGAGTGGGACAGTCTCAGAGACAGCACCAGACGAGAGACGTCTTACCGATGCAGCATGTCTGGGGCCTGGTTCAGCAGTGTGTAATACTGTCTCACAAATTCCCGCCCGACCAGCAGGGGACTAGGCTTCTCCATAACCATTGCTTTGGTCAATTCAACCTGGAAAAAAAGAAAAAACATTAAAAATCAAGTTATGTCCAACCTGAAAAAAATCCGTACATGATAGGGCTGGGGATGTAGCTCAGTGACATAAAGCGCTTGCCTGGCAAGCCTGAGGTCATGAGTTCGATTCCTGGTACCAAAAACAAAAATCCTTACATGATATAGTCCAACTTTTTGTGTAGTTTCTTTTTTGATGATACTACAGATTTGAACACAGCGTCTTCACACTGAGCTATATCCCGAACCCTTTTAACTTCTATTTGAGATAGGATCTCCACAAGTTGCCCACCTGCATGATCCTCCTGCCTCAGCCTCCCAGAGTGCTGTCATCACAGGCACACACCACCATGCCTGGTTCTGTTTGCTTGAACAAGATGGGCAAAACAAATTTTGGATCATGTGAGAAGAAGCAATCTGAAGACACAGGTTTACTTTAATCTAGTTCATCTATGCATTTTTTCCTTTCTTTCCAGATGGGGTTACACTGTGTTGCTCAGACAACCCTCCTGCCCCAGCCCTCCAAGAAGGTAGGCTCACATGCCTAACGCTGTGTTTGGCTTTGAATTCTTCTTCCCTATCTGTTCCATCTACTATTATTGTTTTGGTACCAAGAATCGAACTCGGCACCTTGCGCTTGCCAGGCAGGCACTGTGCCGCTGACCTTGCCCCTCCATCTACTCTGTTTCACCAAAATCCTGGTCAGTTCAAGGCCTGCTTCTTATAAAGCAAGCACCTACAACAACAGGGAACGAACTCCCTGTCACGCTAGGAGAAAGGCTTGCCTGCAGGCACAGCAACGGAGAGCAACAGTAAGAACATCCGGATCCTACAGTAATACACGAAGAGGACTAACCTGAAACAGACCAACCCAGGCTCTCGGTGTAAAATATAATTTCAGATTTTCTTCCTGGCTCCAGATTCTTCAGAATTTAAAAACAGCATTACAGATTCTTTGTAGTTACCTATAATATGACTTGTCATTTCCATGTTTTGACATTTCCCACTACCTTAGGTAAATCAAATTTCACATTTTTCATATTTCAGTTCCCATGTAAATTTTCCTTGCTTAAAAAGGACTAGGGAAGGTGGATGTATACCTCAGTACAACGTTTGTCTAACATGATCAAGGTCCTGGGTTCCACCCCCAATACCACCAGCGGGGGGGGGGGGGGGGCAAGAAAAAGAAAAAGGAGCCAGGCATGGTGGTGCACACCTGTAATCCCAATACTTGGAAGGCTGAGGCAGGAGAATCACTGTGAGTTCAAGCCCAGCCTGGGTTACCCAGTGAGTTCAAAGCCAGCCTCAACTACACAGCGAGACCATCTCAAAAAACCAAAAAATATTTTAAAAAAATTAAAATGCTAACATACTGAAATGAAAGAATGCAAGTTTTTTTCCTAAATAGCAACGGCGGGGTTAAGCACAGACAGGTTCTCCCTGTGTTACCTAGTCTGGCCTCAAACTCACAGCCATTTTCCTGCCTCAGCCTCTCCAGGGCTGGAATTACAGGCATGCACCACCGTATCTAGCTCTAAATGCATTTTTAGTTTTAATACTACATTTCCTGTTTTTCTGTTTTCTGTTTTTCTTCTGGTACCAGGAACCAAACTCACGACCTTGCGCTTGCCAGGCAGGCGCTGTGCCGCTGAGCTAAATCCCCAGCCCCTTGATACTACATTTCCTAAGAACACAGGCAGACTGTATCTTACCCAACTTTTCAGACACACCTATAAGACACTACCTGACGCATAATGGACACCAAAAATTTTTAATTCAGCTTTCTCAGACAAAAGGGGGTGAAAATTCTACACAAATGGATTTCTGACCACCTAACAAAACTGAACTCTTGTATTTTTTCTTAGATTAAGACAGGGATACAACACCCAGGCAATTGAAGACCAAAGAGAAAACTTAAGGCAATGGCAATCAGAAAGTAGCTGCCTGAGAGGAAACTGATCACCAAGAACTACAAGGGAACTGACCTGCAAAGAAACATCTAACTGCAACTGGACGAGGTGGCACATGTGTAATACCAACTCGAAGAAGCCGAGGTAGCAGGGTCTCAAATTCTAGCCCAGCCTGGGCAATTCAGTGACTTAGTGAGAACTTGTCTCAAAATTAATAATAAAGGAATTAAGAGATGCAGCTCTGTGATGGCCCTGGGTTCAATACATCCCCAGCACCATCCATTAAAAAAAAATTATTTGGGGGTCTGGGGATTTAGCTCAGCGGCACAGCATCTGCCTGGCAAGCGCGACATCGTGAGTTCGATTCCTGGTACCAGAAAAAACAAAAAACAAAAAAACAAACAAAGAAATTATTTGGGCAATGGCTACATAAATACATACAATTAACTTTTAAAAATGGATTCTAGAATTCTGCATATTTTATTCATATATATTATGCCTTAAAACCTCTAAAGTTCTTCCACATTAAAAAAAATTCTAAAAAAAAAAAAGAAAAAAATATTCTTGATCTGAGTGATGAAAAGTCCACCCTGTTTAGTGTTGGGGAAGGAACGCAGGGCCTTGCACCTCTGCACTCTCCCAGTGATGTACATGCCCCGAAGAGCTAAGACTATGAACCCAACCACCCTGGAGAACGGTTTAAGACCACATACCAAAATTTGGTAAATAATGATAATTTTCAGTTTAAAAAAACATTAGCCCTTAATCATTCTCAGCAAAGTGAGAATGCACAAAATTTTGGCGATCTGAGCCCCCAAAAGACTAGAACCCACATAATCTCTATCAATTCTAATTGAAGTTGTTTTATAAAACCTTTTGATTCGAACATAAAATACAAACATCTAACTTATAGTAAATCCTAAAAAACGCTTTAATCTCAGTCATCATTTCTCAATTCTATCGAATCCAAAATAATGAAAGTAAGCAAACTGAAATAAATTCTTCACAATAGTCAGCTGCTAGTTCACTGCAACAAACCTTTTCTAAAAAATATAGCCAGGCGTGCACCCCCATGGTCCCAGCACTTGAGAGGCTGAGGCAGGATCATTGCGGGTTTGAGACCATCCTGGGGTACAAAGTGAGCTCAAGGCCAGCCTGAACTGCAGGGCAAGACCCTGTCTCAAAAAATACCGGAAAAAAAAAAAAAAAAGAAAGAAAAGAAAAAAAAGGAAAAAAAATTATGCCTATCAAGGAAAACACGTGCACCCAAATTTGAAAGTTCCAAGATTCTTCCTCATTTATCAAATACTCCCTCCTCCCCATGTACCACAACCCTTCAAAGAGCAGGTAGAAACAGCTGTACTACGGGCTGTTCCCACTGTAACACAGCATGTCAAAGGGCACAGTGCTGGTTCAACTGCAAGCATACACCTAAAACCGAGAGTGCAAAACAAGCCACCGCTGCTCTTTCAACTGGCAACAGCAACTCTCCCCATGATCTGTGACAACTTAGGACTTCCTCAAAGGTAGGTGTCACTAGCCAGGTGTGGTGAAGGCACATACATAATCTCAGCACTCAGGAGGCTGAGGCAGAGGATTGCCAAGAGTGAGGCCAGCCTAGCTACACAGTGAGTTCAAGGCCAGCCTGAACTACACAACGAAGACCCTGTCTCAAAAAACTAGTAAGCCACTTCCCAATGGAAGCTCAGATTATTTTTCTTTATTTTACCACCATGTACAATTTAGACCAGCCTTCAACTCACAGTGATCCTCCTGCCTCAGCCTAAGTGCTGGGACTACAGGGGTGTGCCACCATGCCCGCTACCTCGTTTATTAAAGCCCAGAGTCAATACCAAACACTGGTAAGCAGACAGAAAAAGAATGCCAAGCAGGACTGCTAAAGACCGAGCCTCAACTGGTACCACCACAGTGGAGAACAAAAACTGCAGTTGGCATTGTGAATTTTTATCTGGTGTTTTTCTGAGCCCAGCAAATGTTGGGATACCACAGCTGGTTATATTTGTGATTTAATGCTGACAAATCTAGCAACTCGAGGCCCATACGTACAAGAAACATCCACTTGCATAAGACAAAAACAGAAGGCTAGGAGTAGCAGCACACATCCATAATCCCAGCTCTCAGGAGGCTGAGTTCACAGGAAGACCGCCTCATGTTCAAGGCCAGCCTGGGGTACCTAGTAAGTTCAAGGCCAGCAAGACGCCACAGCGAGACCTTGTCTCAAAAATACAAACAAAATAATATAGCAGGGCACGGTGGCGCACTTCTATAATCCTGACACTTGGGAGGCTGAGGCAGAAGGATCGTGGCAAGTTCAACGCCAGCCTAGGCTACAAAGCTGAGTTCAAGACCAGCCTGAACTACACAATGAGACCCTGTCTCAAAAAAAAGACGACAAACAGAACTGATGGCCTCCTTATGTAAGACTGGTAACAACCTGTATGTCCATCAAATGGAAGATATAGGATAAACTCTGGCTTATTCCTCATGGAAACCTCCTTACCTAAACTAGTAACACACACTACTATAAAATTTAAAACTGGCTATATTCGTAATTATACCAGATTAACTGGAGTAAAATAGGACTGCTCCTTGCAAACCAAGACACTGTATTGTCACCCTGTTTATAGCTGTCAGGAAGTTATAGACTAGAGGCTCAAAAACAATGTTAAAATAAAAAACAATGTTAAAACAAAAAGACTGGATGGCACAAGCCCAAAATCCCATGTTGGGGAGGCGGAGGGAAGAGGCGGGCAAGTTCAAAGCCAGCCTGCACAACTTAGACTGTTCCTCAAAATAAAGCAAAAAGGGCAGGAGGCGCAGCTCAGCTTTCCCTCAGTTTAAAACTAAGTACCCAAGAAACAAAAGTTGGTTGCCAAATACATACTCAAACTGGTTATATTAAGATATACAAAGCAATACTGAATGTTACTCATAGATACATACGTGAATGCATTTTTAAGTAAGTTTGCTGTAAAAATAGACATGCAACAAAAAGTGTCATAAACATAACCCACCTGGTATGATGGCCCTTGCCTATAATCCCCAGCACTTACTTGCCAGCCGGGGCTACACAGTGATCTTTTTTTAAAAAAAGTTGTCATGGATATAGCTCCGCAGCACAAGTGCCTGTCTGGCAAGCACAAGGTCTTGAGTTCAATTCCCCACACCAAAAAAAAAAAAGTTGCAATACAAGCTAATCCTGGGGTTGGGGTATAGCTCAGTGGCATAAGAGCCTGCCTGGCAAGGGCAAGGTCGTGAGTTCGATCCCCAGTACTACAAGCTAATCCTAACTGCTCAGTAACCTCTGGAGTTTTTTAAATATATTTTTTGGTTTTCTGCTGTGTTTTAGTTTGTTTTTCTCAGTCAAGGTCTCACTATGTACCCTAGGCTGGCCTTGAACTCACAGGGATCCTCCTGCCTCAGCTTCCTAAGAGCTGGGATCACAGGTGTATGCCACCACACCTGGGTCTGAAGTTTTAAAAGGTTATTCTCCTGTATCTTTTTTTTTTTTTCCTGTCTTTTTGAGACGGGGTCTCACTACACAGTTCAGGTTGGCCTTGAGCTCACTTTGTAGCCCAGGCTGTCCTCAAACTCACAAGGATCCTCCTGCCTCAGTCTCCCAAGTGGGATTACAGGCATGCACCACCACACCTGGCCTCCTTTCATATAATGATGTTTCAAAATTTATCTTGGCTTTATCTTAACCTGTGTGTCAAGTATCCCTGGATACGAATGGTGGTCTGCTGCAACCCCAGCCCCTCCTTCCTTGCTTTTGTCTGTATGCTGCAGCTTTGATGAAAGCTGGAGGATTTTGCTTCCTGAGGTCCCAGCTCTCCAAACTGTCTTGTGACAGGTGCTGAAGGTCGCCATGTACACATCGTGGGAACCAATTATGCCAAGCTCTTATAAAAATTCTAGAAGCTAGGCAAGTGGCAGACTAGACCTCTGTAACTCACCACTCTGGGAGGCTGAGGCAGGAGAACTGGTAAATTCAACCCCAGCCTGGGGAATTTAGTGAGACCTTGTCTCAAAATAAAAAGAATGCTGGGGCCAGGGATTTAGCTCAGCGGCACAAGCGCCTGCCTGGCAAGCGCAAGGTCCTGAGTTCAATTCCCGGTACCAAAAAATAAAAAATAAAAATAAAAATAAATAAAGAATGCTGATGTGATGTAGCTTCAGGGCAATGACCCTGGATTCAATTCCCATTATGACAAAAGGGGGGGAAAAAACCTAGAAAAAAATCCACACTGACAGAAATATGGATCTTCTGGGGGCAAGAGCACAACTGATAGGGAAGAGAATATACGGAAACTGGAGTGAACTGCTTCATTATCTTCTTTGCGATGGGTATACACAAGCCAAATACTACCAGACTATGTGCTTTAAGTACGTGCAGTTTATTGTAGTTATACCTCAGTAAAGCTGTTTTTTTTTTTAAATTTTAATAGTTCTGGGGGGTTGAACAGGGGCCTTTGCCCTCAGCTACATTTCTAACCCTTTCATATTTTGATAGCTTCTCCCCATGTTGCTACAGTGCCCAGACTGAGCCTGAACTTCCAAAGTTGCCTGCTCAGCCTCCTAAAGTGCTGAGGTTAAGCTGTATTTGAAAAAAAAGTTTTACCCCATAAGCCTAGGGATGTAGTTTGGCAAGAGTCCTCCTCTGGATACTAAAGGCCCTGAGGTCAGCCCCCCAGCACCAGTTATGGGTTAATTTTGAGCCCAAAGCTCGCAGGTGCTGTGGCAGAGCCTGTAAATGGCTCACAGGGGCACTGTAGCTAGCTGTGAACTTAAGGCAGAGGGGTTGTGACCTGGACGGGCTTTCCTCCCTTCCCGTCTTCCTGTCCCTCTCTGCTCCCTGGCCACCGAGCTATGAGTAGTTTTCCTCAGGCCAGGCCCTTCCACCTAAACAGAACTGTCTTAAGTCGTGGGTGTCAGGTGTCAGACGCTGGCCAGTATTGTGGAAAGACACCTTAAAAGTCTCTGGAGGAGAGAAGGGAATGGAAATTGTATACGAAAAATGTTTTAATCTTTAAAAGCAATCCAAAATGTTAATTACCAAATTTGAATACAATGACTGTAAATGGTCTTTTCTTTACTGTTTTATAAATGTACCAAAAACACACTAGAAAAACAGCCTGATGTTGCACACCTGTAATGCCAGCATTCTTTGAGGCTGAGGCAGGAGGACCACCATGAGTTCAAGGCCAGCCTGGGCTACAGTGAGTTCATACCTCCAGCCTGAACTGCATAGACAGACCCTGTCTCAAAAAGACAAAAAAAAAAAAAAAAAAAAGAGGCAATTTTGCCCAGCCTGGGCAACTTTAAAGGACTTAAAAAGACCTATCTCAAAAATGAAAAAATTAAAACAAAAAAAACTAGGGATGTAGTAGCTCAATGTGAAGGCTCTGGGTTCAATCCCCAGTAGGAAAAAAACAAACCTAAGGGGAAAAAAAATGCACCAAGTGTAACAGTATCAGTATGTATTAAATTGTCATTAATTTTGTTTCAGGGTTATGCAGTGTACTCAAACATTCGAAACTCAGTTCCTTAAATTTCAAGTGAAACAAAAATGTCTTCCTAGATCCAAAGAAACTTTAGCACAGAGCAGCAGCACCATACCGACCCACCATGAATCTACTTCCCCAACTGCTCAGGGCAGCACCTGCTGCTCTCTCCTCAGTGTTCTCCCTGACAGCTCCTTGGAAACAGTTCATTCTAGGCCTGGGACAGCAAAATAAAGATAAACCTCAAATACTGAGTAATTACTACAAGGAAGAAAATGCTTATGGGGCAAAGCCTGGAATCCCAGCACCTGAAAGGCTAAGGCAGAAGGACTGACTGAGTTCAAGACCAGCCTGGACTACACTGAGTTAAAGGCCAAGGAGGTCCCATCCCAAAAAGTACAAGGAAAGAAAGTGCTTTTTAGAAAACAGAAAACCATCAAAAAACCACAAAAGACAACACTGAAATAATTTGGGCAACAAAATAAGTAAAAAACCAGAATATTAGATATAGCCCGATGGCCACACTGATTATATAAATCACTGAATAAAGAAGCATCCCTTATAGTTCAAAATAACCGAAGGAATGAGAAGTCAATAATCACCATTAGACACCAGCAATAACTTGAAATCTGGGCTTCCTGGCACACATCTACCTATAGCAATTCCAGCAGTCAAGAGGCTGAGGCAGGAGGATCAAGGTTCAAGGACAGTTTGGGCCACAAAACAAGATCCTGTCTCAAAAATTCAAAACAAGGGCTGGGTGTGATGGCACAAGCCTGTAATCTTAGCACTCAAGAGGATGAGGCAGAAGGACCGCCGTAGTTTTTGGCCAGCCTGGGCTACACAGTGAACTCAAAGCCTGAACTACATAATGAGACCCTATCTCAAAAAAATAAACAGGGTTGGGGATGTAGCTCAGCGGCACGGCGCCTGCCCAGCAAATGCGAGGTCGTGAGTTCGATTCCTGGTACCAAAAAAAAAAACACCCAAATAAATAAATAAAAATAAACTATCTCTAGAAAACAGACGTGTCCAAAAAGGCAGATTTCAAAAAAATAAATAAAAATAATAAATAAATAAATAAAAAGGCAGCTATCTCTGAATCACCTTTAAGTTTTACTTTTTACTAAATACTTAAAATACAGTGTATACGCCAAAAAGCACTGTTACAAAAATCTAAAGATTCCATCTATTAGGCCAAAGCCTGTGGAAAAAAAAATTTGTATTACTTTTTGCTTTTTTTTTTTGAGACAAGGTCTCATTACATAACCCAAGCTGGTCTCAAATTCACTGAGGTCCTACCTCTGCCTCCCAAGTGCTGGGATTACAGGTGTGCCCCACCACACCCAGCTGTTTCTGCTGTGTAACACAAGCTTTTCAGTGTTATTCTTTCTAGCTTTTAAACCTCTAGCCTAGCCTGCAACTCAGTCTTCCCAAATAAGGCAGCTTAGGGTCTACAAACAAAGTAATCACAAAGCTGATTTTTGAAATATGAAAATATAAACCATGTTAGCTGCCAGAGGGATCACTACTGCAAGTGGGACTCCAGCTGCTGAATCTAAATTTAACTCCGGAGTTTGGAAGGACAGTATAGGTTTTTCCACCGACTGCTGACAACTGACTAGAGGTGGGGGAAGGGCTGTTCTTTTTCTATCTGCCCACTTTTACAAGTACCCCCTTTGTAAAGTCAGGAGCGCTTTAAGGCACTGAAAAAGCACCTGCAATTAAATAAAGAGCACAACCTTAAAAAAAACCAATAGGTTTTGGGGCTGGGGATTTAGCTCAGCGGCAAAAGCGCCTGCCTGGCAAGCGCAAGGTCGTGAGTTCGGTTCCCGGTACCAGAGAAAAACCAAAAAAAAAAAAAAAAACCAATAGGCAAGAATGTGAAAAGACTGAAATAGGCAGTTTCATTAAACTGACAAAAACACAGCAAAACTTGTTTCTAGTCACACTGGGCTCAGACACCCAAAGAACTACATGCAATTATACACTGATAGAAAGTAAACTAACTTGTGCCTTTCACTTTCTATGCAAAGTACTAAAACAAGTTTAATAAAAACCCATAATGCAAACAAAAGGGCTGTAAAGTAAGCCAAGAACAAACACTGCCGATGTCTCCTAATGTTTCTGACGAGAACTATCAACTGAAAACAGCAAACTGGGTATGAGTGAGAAAGCAAGAACTGCCTATTTTCCCACCTGGGAGGTGAGTCTGAAAGGGCCAACAAAAGTAACCTGGTTGGTAGTAGGGCGACCCCAAGTTTTATTATCCAATCTGCTTCAACAGACAAATCTATGTGTAAGTGATCATTCAGTTCAGGTACTATTTGGGAAATAATCACAATGTTCATATTCCCACCCAAATGAGAACCATTTGCCTGAGGCCAAAATACTACAAAATACTATTTTTTATTATTTGAAGGGATAGTAATAAAATTTTCTTTCACTTAACATAAAAGGTATTCTCATTCAGATCTACTTTTTCTGCTGCAGTAATAAGAACAGCTAGATAAACTTAGTTTAAATGCAGGTCATCATAATGTTTTGTTTTGTTTTGAGACAAGGTCTCACTACATAGTTCTAGCTGGCCTGAAACTCACTGTGTAGCCCAAGCTGGCCTCGAACTCAAGGCAATCCTCCTGCCTCAGCCTTCCCAGTGCTGGGATTACAGGTGTGCACTACCATGCCCGGGCATCACAGTGGTTTAACATTTAATAATATTCATCTTAAGTATTAAATACAATAGCTACGTAAGTTTTTTTCCAAATCCAAATGAACAGGGGGACACTAGGCAAGTTTGTTATACATTAAAGTAATCTGATACTTTTGGCAACAACAAAAAGTGCACACAATGTTTTAATCCTTTTACCTTTTGCTTTCTAGTAAGAGGGGAAAACTGCTGGTAAACAGAAGCACAAACATTGTATTTCCTCCAACCCCTAATTTAAAAGGATGTGCATGTTTCTTCTGACTATAAACTCACACACACATACACACAAAGATTGATCCTGAAAAGCATCTGTACATTTCTTTTAAAAAACAGGTTGAGGCCGGGCATGGTGGCGCACGCCTGTAATCCCAGCACTCGGGAGGCTGAGGCAGGAGGATCCTTGCAAGTTGAGGCTAGCCTAGGCTGCCAAGTGAGCTCAAGGCCAGCCTGAACTGCATAGTGAGACCCTGTCTCAAAAAGACTAAAAAGGGCCGGGTAGCTCAGCTGCATAGCGCCTGCCTGGCAAGCGCAAGGTCATGAATTTGATTCCCAGTACAAAAAAAAAAAAAAAAATCAGGTTAAAAGTCATTCAATTCTAAAGAGCTTGTCTCAAAACCTGCTACAGTTCTGTCTAAAGTACAAACACTGTGATTTAAAGTTAAATTGATTGGATATACAAATATACGGACATTTATTACAAACCAAGGAGTATACTAGTTTTAAAATACTGTAATCTAGGCTAGGGATATAGCTCAGGGGCAAAAGTGCCTGGCTGGCAAGCACAAGCACAAGGTCCTGAGTCTGATTCCTGGTACCAAAAAAAAAAAAAAAAAAACCTATCAAAAAAAAAATTACTGTAATCTAGCCAGGCGTGGTTGCAAACGCCTGTCATCCCAGCACTCTGGAGGCTGAGGCAGGAGGACTGCTGCGAGCTGGAGGCCAGCCTAGGCTACCCAGTGTGTTGTAAACCCAGCCTGGACTACACAGAGATACTCTGTCTCAAAAAAAAAACAAAAACAAGTAAAAAAATACTGTAATCTGAAATACGATATCTGTACAAAGAAAACAAACTCAAGTCCTTGAAAGGAAGGTCTCTTTCTTCACACACAGGAGCTTACAGTAGATGCTACAACGTGAACTGAATATACGGAAAAGGCTAACCCACGGAAGAGCCCAGCTGCCTAAGCGTACGGTACAAAAAAAGCTATCGCTTCCAGTCCAATCTCAAATTTTAACCCTGACTCCGGCGGGATATGAAATTCAGCACTCTCTCAAAGAGCTTTCCCCAAAAGTCTGTTCTGATTAAAAAGCAGCCGGGCATGGTGGCGCACACCTGTAATCCCGGCACTGGAAGGCTGAGACAGTAGGATTGCTGTGAAATCGAGGCCAACCTGAACTACACAGCCAGATCCTGTTTCAAAAAGAAAACTGGAGTGCTAGACCGGGCCATCCACACCTTTAATCTCATCACTGGGGCGGGAGGGGGCGCTGAGGCAGAAAATCCCAAATTCGAATCCAGCCTGGGCAATTCAGTGAGGCAGCTAGACGCTCAAAACAATAGGGGCTAGCTGGGTGTGGTGTCACATGCTTGTAAATCCCAGCACTAAGGAGGCTGAGGCAGGAGGATGGCTTTGTGGCCATTTTGGGGCCAGCTGAGTTCAAGATAAGTCTGAACTACATAGTGAGACCCTGCATCAAAAAACCAAAACAAGTAAATGAAACACAGAAAAAAGGTTTGGCGCGGCAGCCTCGTGCAAAGGTTCCAGGTTCAATCCCCAGTTCCGCAAAATAAAATTTCTCAAACTTAAAAACGAGGGAGGAAAAAGACGCACGGTCTGTCGCCAGGGCCTGTTTTCCCACGCGGAGGGGTTTCCCACGCGGGCTCGAAGCGCCAGCCCGCCGCGCCCTCCTCCCTCCCCGCCGGC
>NW_004955408.1:6176098-6184773 GCF_000276665.1 Chinchilla lanigera | reverse complement strand
AACTCGCAACGATCCTCCTGTCTCAGCCTCCAGAGTGCTGGGATCACAGGCGTGCGCCACCACGCCCGGCTCGGCAGGCTTTTAAATTTACATATTGTTCATTTCAGCCCGGTGCGCTGTGGTGGGGAGGGGGTGGACAGTCACCCACTGGCAAACGTTCGTGGCGATGTGCCTTGAATATAGAATATAATGCAGCAGTGTCAAGAGAATAAGGGGAAATTACATAGTGCGGGCCGGATTCCCAACTGTTCGTGGAGAGCAGTCTGGTTTCTGTAAGCTCAAAGCTCTCTTACGCGCGCCAGGGAACATCAACCCTGCGGGCCTCGTAGGTGTGTTACAGTCGAATGGGCCGGTAATACCCAGGTTCCTGTGCAGCCGGGGGAGAGAGCTGCCGGTACACCCAGCACTTAGTAGCTCCGTTTATTGATCCTGGGAAAGGTAGAACAGCAAGCGGGAAGGGGAGAAGAGGGCGGAAAACGCTTTCAGAATTTAAAGGCCGGCACCTCCGGCTCCGGGTGCTTCCGGCTGAGCCTCCCCGGGGGCCGGAGCCCTGCCCCGAGGCGTGGCTGTCTCCGGGCTTTTGTTATTCCACTTGTACCTCTGCGGATCGGGGAAGCGGGAGTGACCGCGGGTGCCCTGGTCAGGCGGGGGAGGGAGTGACTCGCCCGGCGCCTTTGTTCCTCACTGCGTTGGGCTGGCAGCGCGGAGGGTGATGTCATGGAGTTTTGCAGTGAGGCTGCTCTGTAAAGGCGGTAGAAAGAAGAAGGGGACACTGGCAAGACCCCTGGGGTGACGGTTGTCGTCTCAGAGGAGAGGGCAGATGGCATCTTCCACAGTAGCTTCTGCACCCAGATCGGAGACCTGCAGGCCTCGAGCTGGAGCCCTAATAATACTTGACGCATGCTGAGTCACCAGTGATCGTCTCCCTGAACCCTGAGCCACCTAAAGCAGCGGCGGTGAGTGAGAAGTCCGCGCAAACCCGGACGCGCAGCGGATGAGGCCAGGAACGCACCGGAGAGCCCCGGATCATGCAGTCGCCCAGCCAAAACGCCAGTGGTGCTGAGGCTGAGAGAGTGGTCCAGCCGTCGCAGTTATCGAAGGATCTCGGCCTCCTCCAGGCCTGCGTCTCACTCGGCCAGGTGTGATGTCCTGAAATATCCGCAAACCCCTGCGCTACTCTGCGCCGTCCTGCCTTTCTGCCAGCTCTCTCTAGAGCTCTGAGGAGCAGCGGGGCATGAGCAAGACCCCAGAAAAGTCTGCGGGGCAGGGGAAGGCTGATGGGAAACGGATTAAGAATGATCAGAGAATATCGTCCGATCGATTTTCCCAAACACAGCAAATCACCCTGAGAGGGGATTAAAAATACGTGTACATACAGAAAAAAAATGTATCTTGAACTGTTAAAAGGACAGTGTAATAATATCCATCATGGGGGCTGGGGATTTAGCTCAGCGGCAAAAGCGCCTGCCTGGCAAGCGCAAGGTCGTGAGTTCGGTTCCCGGTACCGGAGAAAAACCAAAAAAAAAAAAAAATATATCCATCACATCCCTTGTATACCACGTACAGACGGGAAACAAGGCAGACACCTGGCCACATAGGGCAGCTAGGTACAATACTAAACAGTCATGTGGCCACACGGAAACTGAGGACAGCTCTGCGTGTCCACTTATAGATGATCAACAAGAGATTAAAAAATGAAAAAGTACCCAACCCCCAGAAGGCTGAGGCAGGAGGATCATGGTGAGTCTGAGGCCAGCCTGGGCTACATAGTAAATTCAAAGCCAGCCTGAACTAGTCTGTCTTAAAAAAAAGCAGTGTACAATGGGAAAAGTATGCCTGTATCTCAAAGCATGGTGCCCAGGCACTCCAGGAGACTGAGGCAGGAGGATCACAAATTCAAGCTCAGCCTAAGCATTTTAGCAAAACTCTATCCCAGCTAAAAATAAATACAGGCTGGGGATTACCTCAGTGCAAAGGCCCTGGGTTCAGTCCCCAGTGCTGTAAAAACAAAACCCTGCATTTGTGTAAGCAGGGGAGGAGGCGGCCAGGGGCCGAGCATTTCCATTAGGCTGTGCTGCATTGCTCTTACCTGTCTGCATTTACTCTTGTATGTTTGGCACCCGTAAATGCACATGTGATACCTGGAAGAAGTCACAAGGGGTTTCTAACAGGCAGGAGGACTTCAGCCAGGATAGGAGAAAGGCTTATTTTACATTCGGTACCCTTTGGTCCTGTATCGGTCTTTTCTTTGGTTTGGATTTTTTGGTACCAGGAATCAAACTCAGGACCTCATACTTGCGCCAGGTAGGCGCTGGCCACTGAGCTATGTCCCCAGCCCTGTATCCTTTATTTTTAATGTAGATGTATCATTTCTCAAAAAATTAATGTTCAGTATAGATTGTAAGAGTGATATGAGGAACTAAAATAAGGAAAATTTGATCTTTAAGACAAACAAGATGGAATGCTATATCACTGCTTGTAGGTAGGTGTAAGGATTTTGAAAACGAGGCATCAGCTGAGAATGGTGGCACCCACCTGTAATCGCAGCACTCGGGAGGCTGAGGCAGGAGGGTCATTGCAAGTTCGAGACCAGCCTGGGCTACAAAGTGAGCTCAAGGCCAGCCTGAACTGCATAGTGAGACCCTGTCTCAAAAAGACAAAAACAAAACAAAAGAGGAGGAAGGCTGCTTGAGCCAGGTGAGGGCCAGTGTAGCAAGGCCTCCTACTGACTTGGAAGCGCATATTAATTGGGTTGCTTAGCCTCAGCTGCCTGCGTGTGCATCATCTCCTCAAACTCCAGGAAACACTGAGGAGGAGCCAGGCCCGTCCCGGTATTCTTTGTGGGAAAACTCTGATTAGTGTTCACAGCAATGCTGCTCCACATTTCTCAAGTGCAGAAGCAAGCTTAGAGAAGCTCAGCACTTCGCCCAGAGTCACCCTGCTGGGGCTCGTCAGGACTGCCCAGGGAGAGAACACAGCCGAGGACAGGAAAAGGATGTCCTTACCTCCAAAACCAGAGAACCTGGGGTTTTTGTTTTTGTTTTTGAGACAGGGTCTCACTATGTAGTCCACACTGGCCTTGAACTCAAAGCTATCCTCCTGCCTCAGCCTCCTGAGTGCTGGGATTACAGGTGCGCACCACCACGCCCAGCTGGAAAGCAAGGGCTTTTGTCTTGCTCTCCTTGGGCACAGCCCCAGCTAATATTACGTAGCTGGGTCTCCATGGGGTCCAGGGAGGGTCCCTGCTGACCGCAGCACACCCTGCACTCCAGAGGGACCTCAGAGTCCTTGCTTCTGGTGCTTAGGAAGAGGGACACACTGGACTGGGGATGTGGCTCAGTGGCACAGTGCCTGCCTGGCAAGCGTGAGGTCGTGCGTTTGATTCCCGGTACCCCCCAAAAAAGTAGGATACAACTTCAGGTCCAAATAACATGTGTCAGGCCCCTACTATGTGTAAGACACGGTGCTAGGCAGTTTCCCCATTTGTATCAGTCAGGGTTTACTACAGAAACAGATGCAACACAAGATATACAAATGTATAAGAAATTACAAGTTTGGCTTACAATGGTCAGCCGCAGAGTTGGATGAGGAAGCCTGCAGAGGGCCTCTGCACACTGGAGATTGAAGAGCCCCAGGCCTGGAGCTTACTGCATTGTCGGTGCAAGTCCTTATCAGGAGGCTGATGGGTCTGCGACGGAATGCTGGAGAATCTACGACAAAGGCCAGAGAGCCTACACCAGAAGCCTGAAGAGTCCCAGGCGGAAGCCGAAGAGTCTGTACAAGAAGCCAGGAGGGGGCTGGGGATTTAGCTCAGTGGCACAGCGTCTGCCTGGCAAGTGCAACGTCGTGAGTTCGATTCCCAGTACCGGAAAAAAAAAAAAAGTGGAGAAGAAGCCAGGAGATGACCAAGCTGAAGGTGAAGACTGGAGCACCTCCAAAGAACCAGCAGCCAGTCGTTTTTTAATTCTTTTTTTCATGCAGCCTACCCACCCTGGGGGCATGGAGGCAGTCCTGTGCACCCACACCCTCTGCATGCCCTTCTCTTGCGCACGCTCAGGATGTATACAAAGTAAGCACCCTGGCTCCCTGCTGAGTCACTTAACCAAACCGCTAGACTCCCTAAGTTGACACAATGTTTCAACCATAGCAATCCACCCCTTGTCAATTTGGCAATCAGACACATTTCTTTACACCAGTTTCCAGACACAAAGACATGCTTATAATTATACCTAACATGTTATAACTATCCTAAGTACAAAGTAAAGGCACTAATTTCCTCACCAAAGTAGAAAGTAAGTTTTCCTTGGGTGATGCTTATTCTTATCATTTCACAACTTGAACAGTATAACACAGTGTAACAATCCTTAAGGACCAGTCTTAAGTCTATCAACATTATATTACATTAGAACCCTATTAGGGGAGAAATAGCACAATTACAATCCTCTTTTCTGTAGCTGATCACCTGGTCGTAGCTGGTGTTTAGAACTACCTTCTTCCACTACCCATTCTGTATTCCCTTGGCCTTCAGCAAGCACCTCAGCAGGTCTTGGTTCTTTCCCTGGTGGAGTGACCCATACCTTCGTTCCTGAAGGCTCTGGGCCATTTCTCATTGTGCCTATGTTAGATTGTTGTAGTTTCTCATTGATTTTAACAACAGGGCGTGGTAATACTAAGAGGCGCCCTAAAGGATCTCCTGCGCTCCACATATATTCTTCCTTTCCTCTATTGTGGAGTAGTAGTCCAATTTCCCCTTGATAATCCGGGTCAATTACCCCTGACAACACTGTGACTCCCTTTTCAGCTTGTTTCCTCAGAGGCATGAGGAGACCAAAATGACCAGGGGGAAATCTTAGCTTCTAGTTCAATGGTATCATTGTTGTGCTTCCTGGTGCAAGCCCTCCCTCCTCTGGAACTGAGACTTCTAAGCCAGCAGAAAATAAGTTCGTGGGGACAGGAAGCAGAAATTTTGCTAATGGGTCACTAGGGGTAATGGTGAGTGGTACCATCCCTACTTCCACCCCTTGATTCCTGGACCCACGAATCCTGGCTATGGGAGACACAGTGCCATGTAGTGGGCGCTGATTCAAAGCATACACAGCCTTTTGAAGTACCTTACCCCAGCCCTGCAAGCTACTGCCACCTACCCGGCACCTTAACTGTGTCTTCAAAAGACCATTCCACCTTTCTATCAATCCAGCCGCTTAGGGATGGTGAGGAACATGGTAAGACCGGTGAATTCCATGAGCATGGGCCCATTGCTTTACTTCTTTGACTTCAAAATGTGTTCCTTGGTCAGAGGCAATGCTATGTGGAATTCCATGGATAAGGCATTCTGTGAGTCCACGGATGGTAGTTTTGGCAGAAGCAGTGCGTGCAGCAAAGGCAAATCCATATCCAGAACACATGTCTATGCCACTGAGGACGAAGCGTAGTCCATTCCATGATGGAAGTGGTCCAATATAATCAACCTGCCACCAGGTCGCAGGTTGATCACCACGGGGAATGGTGCCATACTGGGGACTCAGTGTTGGCCTCTGCTGCTGGCATGTCGGGCATTCAGCAGTGGCTGTAGCCAGATCAGCCTTGGTGAGTGGGAGTCCATGCTGCTGAGCCCATGCATAACCTCCATCCCTGCCACCATGTCACTCTGTTCAGGGGCCCATTGGGCAATGACGGGGGTGGCTGAAGAAGGAGGTTGGCCACTATCCACAGACCGGGTCATCTTATCCACTTGATAATTAAAGTCTTCTTCTGCCAGTGTCACCTTTCAGTGGGTATTTACACGAGAAACAAATATTTTCACATCTTCTGCCCACATGGAGAGGTCTATCCATATACCTCTTCCCCAAATGTCTTTGTCACCGATTTTCCAATTATGTTCCTTCCAAGTTCCTGACCATCCAGCCAGACCGTTGGCTGCGGCCCATGAATCAGTATATAGTCGCACGTCTGGCCATTTCTCCTGCCAGGCAAAATGTACCCCCAAGTGCATTGCCCGAAGTTCTGCCCACTGTGATGATTTCCCTTCACCACTGTCTCTCAAGGATGTCCCAGAGAGGGGCTGTAATGCTGCAGCTGTCCACTTGCGGGTGGTGCCTGCATAGCGTGCAGAGCCATCCATAAACCAGGCCCTAGTCTTCTCTTCCTCTGACAGCTGATCATACGGCACACCCCACAAGGCCACAGATACATGCTGGGAAACAGAAGGCAGCACAGTAGGCGTAGGAGCCGTAGGCATCTGGGCAACTTCCTCATGCAATTTACTGGTACCCTCTGGACCTGCCCTGGCTTGATCACGAATATACTATTTCCATTTAATGATAGACTGTTGCTGTGCACGTCCAACCTTATGACTTGGTGGATCAGATAATACCCAGGCCATGACAGGCAACTCAGGTCTCATGGTGACCTGGTGTCCATGGTCAAGCGTTCCGTTTCCACTAGGGCCCAGTAGCAGGCAAAGGGCTGTTCATCAAAGGGAGAGTAGTTGTCTGCAGATGATGGCAGAGCCTTGCTCCAAAATCCTAAAGGCTCCGCTGCAGTTCACCTATGGGGGCTGCCAGAGACTCCAAACAGCATCTCTTCCTGCCACTGCCACTTCAAGTACCTTGGGATCTGCTGGGTCATATGGGGCAGGGGCAGAGCAGCCTACACAGCGGCCTGGACCTGCTGCAGAGCCTGTTCTTGTTCCAGGCCCCACACAAAACTAGCAGCTTTCCAAGTCACTCGGTAAATGGGCCGGAGTAAGACACCTAAGTGAGGAATGTGTTGCCTCCAAAACCCAAAAAGCCCCACTAGGCACTGTATAAATGGTCCATTTTCAGACAAATATTCAAACTTTCTTAGAAAACTGAGTCCTCAAGGCTAATGGCTAAGTGAAGAATATCAGACACACAGCTAAAACATTTCTTTTATGTGGCTCAGCGGCACAGCACCTACCCAGCAAGCATGAGGGCATGGGTTCGATTCCCTGGACCCCCCCCCAAAAAAAGTAGGACACAACCTCAGGTCCAAATAACAGGTGTCAAGCCCCTACTATGTGTAAGGCACAGTGCTAGGCAGTTTCCCCATTAATTCTCAGTATTAACTCAGTTTTATAGATGGAGAAACAGCCTGGGAGGCCGGGGAGGGAAAGTCAAAAGAACACGGATGTGGACATGTACCAGCTCCCCACGATGAATGTAATCATTACGGACTGCAAAGATGCACTCATAAAAGTGTTTTCAAAACTGAAAAAGAAACTATGGCTTGGAAAGAGTCAGTGACTGACCCAAGATCACATAGCTTGAAAAAGGAAGAGCTGGTATTCGGCATCAGGTTTATGTCACTGTAAACCCAAAGTCCCGGACAACAGAAAAATTATCTATACATCTACATCCACCCCGTCTGTCTATCATCTATTATCTATTTCTCGTCTATCTGTACAATAGTTCATGTAATCCTCACTTTAACAGAAAAACCAAGGCAAAAGATTCATTATTTACTCACCCGCCTTGGTCACTTTCCTCATCCCTGAGGCCATACCTCGCATCCACGACTTAAAGAAGGGAAATTTTGCTTTTCAGGGTCTGCGGCTCCCATCCGGGAGGGGACCGGAAGAGCCAGCGGAGGAAGGCTGCTGCTGGCCGGGCAGTGGGTGGCAGAGAGTAAAGGGTGGAGGACGAGGAGGTACAGGACCACCACGCTCCGCTCACTCCGACCCTGGGAGCCGCCGCCTCTGAGCGGACCCCACCTCCTAAGGGCAGGGCAGCTGCAGCGCCCCGTCACCTCGGCACCTCCCCAAAGCCACACCTACCAGTGTGAGCCCTTGAGGCTCTAAGGAGACAACTAGATCTACACCCTGGCCCTCAGCACGCTGTGAGAAATGGTGCTTTGCTAATGTGATGTCAGCAGAGATGCAGGACGATTATTCTGCTGTCAGTTTGTGTGTGCGACAGCCTGGGCCCTCTTGAAATTTTAAACTCACACACGTTATGAAGTCAAAATGCTACTTTTTTGAGGTGCACTCTGAAGAAACACTCCCATATCCATGAAGAGATTGAATATGTTCATTATAACATTTTTATAGTATTTTAAAATAGTCTAAGTAAGGCCGGGCATGGGGGCATACACCTGTAATCCCAGCACTGGGGAGGCTGAGGCCGGAGGATCACTGTGAGTTTGAGACCAGCCTGGGTGACATGGTGAGTTCAAGGTCACCCTGAACTACACAGTTTTTGTTTTTTTTTTTTTTTGGTACCAGGAATTAAACTCAAGACCTTACACTTGCCAGGCAGGTGCTGTGCTGCTGAGCTATATCCCAGGCCACCCTGAACTACATAGAGAGACCCTGTCTCAAACAAACAAACAGTCTAAGTGACTGTTGATAATATTCTTTTTTTTTTCCGGTACCAGGAGTCGAACTCATGACCTTGTGCTCGCCAGGCAGATGCTGTGCCGCTGAGCTAAATCCCCAGCTCTACTGTTGATAATAGAATAGCTAAATTTACTGTTACTGTTTTATGCTGCAATTTTAAAGACTGAGCTAGTTTATATGCATATGTGTATGTATTTCATATCTGGAAAATATATATAGTAATATCAAATATGAAACAAACTCCAGAGTATATTGCCAATAAAATATATAAATATCTTGGAAACTGTGTATAATATGTCACATATATATATATATATAT